>NW_010162460.1:0-1795 GCF_000695765.1 Mesitornis unicolor | reverse complement strand
GGGAAAAGCTCTCTCCTAGGGTGTTTTTCCCGTCTAAATATTTAACTGGCAGGTTTGGAGCCTTGGTGCTAACAGAAAAAGAGCCCAGCTAGATTGTTCCCCAACTCCCTTTGGTGCTGGGGAACTCCCCGGTCCTGCTCTCCGTTCAGGTTTATTTTCAGAATTTAAGCCCCATCTCTGTGCTATTCTCCCCTCAACTCACACCTATACTATAGCATTTAATTCTACAGTGCACCTAATATCTACCCTGGCAAGGAGCCGCTGTGCCCATTTCACAGAGCCCGAGGCGAGCAGGACCCCCGGTACCCAGCAATTTCCCAATTTCGGCATTCGTAACCCCAGGAACTGCCCTTTTCCCACCCTGTCAGAAAAGCAGCTTGACTTTCCTCAGCACAGGTTTTAAGCAGCGGCTTTCCAGGAGTTACTGAATTAGATTTTCGTAATTAAAACAGCATTCTGATCTGTCCGGTAACGCGGAGCACAGAGCAGCTCCTGACAAGGCTGAGCCAGGGGGTGCAGGGCAGGTTAATACCGACCACCGCAATAAAAGACACAAAGCAATTTCCACCCTTCTCCGCAGGTTTTTCTCCTTTTGTTTACCTTCCTGTAGACTTCAGAATAGCAGAAAATGAATAATACAGATATTACTGTGCCGTTATGGGTTTCTCGGCTGTGATGGACAGTCAGGCCAATTGTGAAGCGGATCAACCAGAGCACATGCGGCTGCTGGGAAGAGCAGGTACCCATCCAGGGCGCACCAGCGACATTTAATTACTACCCCTGTGGAACCAGCACAAGAGCTCATGTGTTGCCTATATTAATGTGAAACAACACAATTACAGCTACATCTAAATATCCTCCAGACCAAATACAGAATAAGCTGTTTTATTCGGGCAAGACTCAACATGTGGATGCTAAGGGAGTAAATCAGATGCCTTACGCTGAGCTGTAAAGTGAAAGAAAAGGACCACGGGTGGCTGTAAATCTTGATGATAAACCCAAGCCTACCAAAGCTACGGGTTCTTAAAGCTTCAGGAGGGAGGAGTTGCTGCCACTCAAACATTTTGGGGTCCTTTGGCAGCGCCCAAATGTCTGGGGGCAGCTCCTGGAAAGACTTCGCCATCCCGTGCCCTCAGTTTTCGGGATGTGGGCACAAGCTGGACATTGAAGGCTGCGTTCACCTCTTTGTGCCTGGGTTTGGGGCTGACACCAGGGAAAAACAACGTCCCTGTTAGCTGGGGCTCCTCCGCATTCCTGGCTGGGATTAACTCCGTCCTCCTACCAAAATCCTTAGTTTTGGGGGTGCCTGCCTCGGCGCTGGGGTTCTCACTGCAGCTGCTGGGGGTTCTGCGGTTTTCATCACTTCTCATTAGGCACACGCTGAAATTAATTCTGTGTTTTCCACAGCAGTTTTCCTCCAAGCCGATGGATTTCTGCAGCACGGCCGGACACGAGTTCAGGTCAGCGACGTACGGCCTGCGTAAGAGCGAAGTCCTGAGGACACAGACAGGTATTTCTGCATCTCGTTCTCCTGTCACTGCCCTTGTTCCCAGGATTACACTTTTTTCGAAATTCCTTCGTAAAATACAACCATGAGGAGTGTTCATTGCCCTGATCTGCACATCCACCGCCTCCTGTGACCGCAAGCCCTGGCGATGGCACCAGCCACCTATAAATACATAAACGCAGGGGTTTTCTTCTATCGTGTGGTCGTATCGTCCTTTTGTTGGCAAGGGTTGTCCTGGTTTTGCGGGGATAAAATCATGTTCAGGAAAGCTGCATTTCTGCACAGGCT
>NW_010162459.1:12476-19462 GCF_000695765.1 Mesitornis unicolor | reverse complement strand
CGGTGTATGGGGGCGTAACGGGGTATATGGGGGGGTAATGAGGGGGAGCGAAGGAAGGAAATGCAGGGAGGGGATGCGGGATGGAGAAGGGGATGCAGGGTTCGCAGAGCAAGTAACGGGGTATATGGAAGGATAATAGGGTATATGGGGGGTGCGGAGAAAGAGGATGCTTGGGGATGGCGCAGGATGGAGAAGAGGATGCACGGTCTGAGGGGCAAGAGGGGTTAGGGTAACAGGATATATGAGGGGGTAGTGGGATATATGGGGGGTAACGAGCAATATGGGGGTGCACAGGAAGGGGGTGCAGGGAGGGTGCGGGATGGAGAAGGGGATGCAAAGTTGGGGGGGACAGGAGGGGTTGTGCAGCGTATAGGGGTAACAGAGTATGGGAGGGGTAATAGTGTATTGGGAGGCACAGGAAAGGGATGCAGAGGGAAATGCAGGAGGAGATGGAGGGGGGTTGCACGGTCCGGGATGGGGGGGCAGGAGGGGTTGCGCAGTGTATGGAGAGCGTTACGGGGTCTATAAGGATGGTAAACGGGTCCTAAAGCGGTGGATGGAGAGGGTGTGCAGTGTATTGGGGCATGATAGGTGCAGGGGCACTGTGTGGGGGTATGGGGTGTAGGAGGTGCATGGTTGAGGGACAGAGTGCAGGAAAGGGTGCAAGGCATTCAGCTCCCCCTCAGAATCAGATATCTGCCAGGGACGCACCCCCTGCCACAGCCCTGCTTCACACACAACTTTGTTTTCCTCCAGCTCCCCAGATTTAATCAGTTCCTGGACATTGGGGAAGATGTGAATACTATTTATAAAAGACCCTAAGGGAGACAAGGAAGCTTTTCCTCGAGGTTGGAGGCCTTTTTCTGTCCCTATTCCGCCTTAGAGGAAACATTTCACCAAAACACACCTCTTTTCATTGCAAAATCAAATTTTTGCTATTAATTTTGATTTTTTTCCCATCCTGTGCAGTCACCCTGTCTCTCCAACACTTTTGCTTACCCAGCTTAGCTCAATCACTTCCCAAAATCACACGGACACCTATCATTTCCAACCCCACAAAAAAAAAAAAATGACCCAGCATCCTCTTCTGGGGCTTAAATCTGCAAAATATCATCAAGGAAAAAGGTTTCCCTGGGAAGGGAGTGGGAAACAGACCCTGTGCTGAGACTTCAGCACAACCAGTGACATCAGTCTAATGGAAACTGGTGGGTTATGGCTTGGTTCTTAAATAGAGAAATCAGGCTCTGCATAAATCAGCACAAAAAATATTAAATAAAATCAATTAGTTGCTGAAATTCCTTTGAGCGAGCTGGATTTGCTCTCCCTTTCATCCACTGGGAAAAGCCTCGCTTTGTCCCTGCACGGAGATGTCTGGAAATCAAACCTCACTTTATCTGAGCGTGGATTTGATAAACCCTCCGAGACAGGAATGTGACAGCCAGAGTAGGAAGCACCCGCGCTCCTGGGGCCAGATCACTGCAAACCCAGCTGATCCTAAAAAAGAAAAAACCCTAAAAACCCTTCAGCCTAACGAAGCCAGCCCTGAGGCTAAGCCAAACTCGGTCAAGCCAGGTTAACCACCACATTTGACCCAAATGGTGCTGTCACCACTAAGATATTTTATTTCTTTGCCTTGTCTCGGATCACTGTGGAGCTGCAAACCCTCTGGCTCCATCACCCACCACCCCCTTATCCACTCCCATGCCAAGCAAACAGGAATAACCTTATTTTATTTTTTCCCCAATGAGGTGCACAGAGCAATTTTTTCCACCCTCAGGTGCAGTAACCCACAGGTGAGGCGCTTAAGGAGGTGAAGATTTTTGTCTGGGAAGTGTAGAAGGGTCATCCACATAAAAGCAATGGAGTGGAGAGGGTTAATACCTGCCCTAAATAAAAATTAAAATGAAAAAAAGAAAACCAACCCAAAACTATGCCTTTTCAACCTGAATTTTGGTCTCCTGCAGCTCCAGCTTTGCCTTTTGGCTGCAATACCTCCCTCCAGAGCAAAAGCAATGACCCAGTGCCAGAAGAATAAACTAAATATCCCAAAACGTTTAGAGCAGGACTTGTTTTCCCCTGGCAAAGTATCTTTGGCAGCCTCCAGATTTCATATTTGAGCGCAGGGAAACCCGGAGAGGAGCTCGCGGCCCGTCAGCCAGATCCCAGGACATCGAAGGAGACAGTAAGTGATGTAAATTGGTGGATAAAAATGTTGCCGTTTGTATTGGGTGTCGGGCTCGGTTGGGTTTCGCCTGGGTTTTAATTTCGTGTGAATGCAGCGGCTGGTGAAAGCGCCTCGGTTGACAGCCCTGGGGACTTCGGTCCCCTGGAAAGACACAAAATTAGTCGAGTTATGCTCTTTTCCCAGCCATCTGCTCCATGAGGGGAGTTATTCGATATTTTTTAAATAAATTAGAGTTTTTCCCACAGCCCCATCCCATCACAAAAGGCTTTATTGCTTCTTCCAGACATCACACCCCCCAAAAACTCCGATATTTTGGAATGGAGCTGTCGTCCTCCTGTCCTTCCCATCCTCACGAGGGACAGATCCAGCCCGGAAAAACTAGGTCCAAAGCCCCATCCTTTGGGAGCAGCTTAAATCCAGGGCAGGATATTGCGGGCGAGTCTCCTCCATCTGTCCTTGGTGACCCCAATTTGACACAAAAAAAGGCTCCAAAAGGCAAAATTTCTCAGCTCCAATCTCCTGACCTTTCCAGAAGAAGCCCATGTACTAATTAGCCAAGTAATAACGTGGTGAGGACGTGATTCCTCATTAGCTTCAGTGAGATTCCCAGCTACATGACTGATATGCATCTACAAGAAAATTAACTTGGGTGCGAGGGCTCCGTAATCAAGATTAACGAGGAAACAGGCAACGAGCAGCACGCGGCTCCCCGCTGCCCTCGGCAGGGAGCTGAGCATCTCCCAAAATGGGGCGAATCCCAGATTTGTTCCTTGACAAAGCGAGTTGGTGGAGAAAGTCCTCATCAAGCCTGGAATAACCTGGATTTTCCCCATAAGTGGGAAATCTCTATGTAGTGGATTTAGGATCTTGGCCAGTCCCCAACTCCTGGCTCCTACCCCAACCTTAGCACTGGAAAATGTTTACTCCAAATTGAGATATTTAATTTATGCTGTAAATGTTGATACGGAGAGTGCTTGTATCTGGTCCTACATCTGCAAAACTCCATCAGTTCACCCCAAAAGCCTCGGCGTCCCTTAGCATCCCCTTGCCTGCATCCCATGGTGCCTACGGCAAAGCCTTTGGGAGAGGAGAGATTTCCCATGTTGCCCTGAGAGCAAAACCTTTTCTTTTCCCAGCCGCTTTCCCATTACCGAAGCCTGAGCACAAAGAGGTAATTAACCACTGATCATTCCCATTAGCATTATCTTTTGCTAATTACTCCATGGAAAAAACAAACCTCGCTGCAGTGTTCCCCCAAACCCCGCTCCATCCCTCTCTACTTCCTTCCACAGCTTAAAACCTGGGGCAAAATTAAATCAAGTCACAGGTGTCCAACTTCAAATAATCCATTTTTCTCCTCGCAAGCATTTTTCCATCAAAAATAGAAAATGCCAGCAGTCGAAAAGCAAAAAACCCCATCGCCATGGGACGACCCAATGTGCTGCATTTAACCCAAACCATTTTCCTTCGCTGCAGGGTTGGCTTTTTGCACCCGCAGCATCCATTTTGCAATACTAAAAAAACCCTTTGTAAAAGGAAATATCCCTGTTTCCAAGATGCAGTTTTGCCGGTATCCTTGCCAGAAGTTTTTCTTAGCAAAGCAGCCATTTCCCTGGTTTAAAAAAAACACCTCATTGCATTTATTTTTAGCGTATCAGCAAGAACGCCTCCGACCGAGCCCGCTCTGGCCAGGTAACGTGATGCGGGAGGGAATTAAAGCGATTTTTTCAATGCTTTTCTCCTCCCTTGACAAGCCAAGCAGTGGAAAACCACGAGGAGCAAGAGAGCATCATCATATTAGCAACAGGCTGTTCATGGCATGCTCACCATAATTAATAAACTATAATTAATACGCTCCGGAGTCAACACAGAAGGGCAGGAGCAAACCCTAGAGCCCCCAAACCCACAGCCTAAATGTGTGTAAATGTGCTTTTATCCCCAAATCTCTCAAAATTAAGACATTATTCAACCCAACCTCTTGCTTCAGCGACACCTAATTCCCAGGGCTGGTGTTTGGGACCATAATTATTCCATTATTATTTATAATAATAATTATAAATCCATGCCAGCAGCAAATACATTTTAGAAGTCCTTATTTCATTCATCTCTATGCCAAAATGGGATGCTAGGACTAAATATATGATCACACGAGACACAGAAACAACACTTCTATATGGGTAAAATTCAGAATATAAGTCCCCATATGTTCAGCCCTGTCCTTCCCCCGAGCCTGTGAGTCAATAGTAAGGTTGGATTTGCTGTCTTCCACCAAAATGAAGATCTGGGGGAGTGAAAAAAGCCTCCTTTTTAAAAAACCCTGCAGTATTTCATGAATGTAAGTCATTCGGGGAGGGTTTTTGGGCTTGAATGTCATGTTTTTAGAAAAATTGGGAGTATTTTGAAAGGATTAGCGCGGCCTTTCTCTCTCTCCCCGCAAATGGAGGGTTTCAGTTTTTCAGCTGGAAAGAACATTTTGTTACAGAAATCCCTTCCCTTCTGCCTCAAAAAAAGCAAAATTGAGACATTTCAGCTGCCTCTGACACCAAACATCTCTACTCTGATTTTCCACCCAAACCCATGATTTGCCAGGAACTTTAATATTTTCTTTCCAGCCTAGAATAACCCTTCTCTCTGAAATTTGTCCCCAAAATTACTTGCCATATTCGGGGGCTGTGCTTTGCCCAGCGTACCCCATGTTTCTGCAGCATCTCCAAGGTGGAAGGGCGGAAAAACATTTGCTTTAACATCAATCACAATCGGAAATATTTTGCTTTTTTAACAGGATGCTCATCCCAGAAACACCTTGGATCAGCCCACAGCCCTAAGTTCCTCCAAAGAAACATCTCTCATCGCTAAATGAATCCTCCTAGGATCTATATAAATATAAAAGCGCACATGCCTCGATATATATACATATAAGACGTGCAAGAGGACGTCTTTGCAGCTGTATAAATAGGCTGATGACAGCCACGGGGTGGATATAAATAAGACTAAAAGTTGCAGGCACCCTTTCCCCAGCATTTTTCCCACCTCCATCCCCACACATCTTGCAGAGAGGATGGAAAATCCCATCCACCATCCTCCCTCAAACCCTGTTCTTGCACTAAAATGATGATTTTTGCACATAAGTGGGTTAAATGGCCTCAAAACCTGCTCAGGACCAGCAGGGACCAATAATCCCAGTTCCAAGAAACCCCACTAATGTCCAATCAGAGCCTTGAAAATGGGTTAAAAACATATTAAGCAACAATTTTAGTACCTTCTTCAGATGCTGGCAGCCACGCTCAATGCTCGCTCCAGCTTTATTTTCCACCATGAAATGGGTAGAAGAAATTAAAATTGCTATAAAATGAGCAAATGCAGAAATAATAATCATCATCACCATTGCCCAACTCCTCCATCATGCCTCCACGTTTGGAACAGGGGACAATACCATGAGATGATGCCCAAAATCCTGCTGGCTTTTGGAGCATCTCAACCCCTTGATGGCCAAGGGATGGACCATGGACTGGATGTCGCTGGTTCCATCCCTCCTTTAGCCCTTGCAAATTTGGGGCAAATCCTCTCCCAGTATAAACTAGGTTTCCCTTGTGGTGACCAAACCCAGCACTGCATGCACTGCTCTGTCAGTGGGTTATAAGAAAAGCACCCTAAAAATCTCAGAGCTTTGCAAAAACTGCCACTCAATTCCTGAGCATCCCTCCTTGAACAAATAATGGGGAGTCTGCAATGGAGCATCCTTGCGTTGGACAAATAATGGACGGTTTGCGAAGGAGCATCACCTTGGTAAAAAAATAACGGGAAGTTTGAAACGAGGCATCCCTCTGCTGAGCAAATAACGGGAGGTTTGCAATGGAGTATCTCTCCTTGAAAAAATAATGAGGGTTTTGCAATGGAGAATTCCCCCCAGCAAATAAATAACGAGGAGTTTGCAAAGAAGCATCATCTTGGGGAACAAATATTTGTATGTTTGCAATGGAGCATCCTTCCTTGAACAAATAACGGGGGTTTGCAATGGAGCATCCCTGTGGAGATCAAATAACATGGGGGTCACCAGCAATATCAGACACAAGGAGGGAATGGAAGGAACACCCCCCCAGACCGAGCTTGTCACTGTCTTTAGCGACTGGAACAAATTCGAAATGTCGACCGAGACCATGTTAAGCATTCAGGGAGACAAATGCCAGGCCCGGGAATAAAGATCGGCTGCTCCCGTTTATTTCCATAAGGCAATAATAACCCGCGCCTTTGCTTTATGAAGTCGAATTTGTTACGGTGGATGAGCTGTAAAAAAAATCGGGGAGTTGAGGGGTAGGGGGAAAAATAGAGGCTATAAATAAATTTGTAATTTTAACATGCATTACCATGTAATTGAGAGGGTAAAGGATGGGGCCAGCACTGGGTCGGAGCTACCTACAGCCTCCCATGGGGTTTTTTTGGCCAAGCTACATGTCCCGGGGGACAGATTCTGTTTGATTTGGATGATGGCTTTGGTAGGGCATGGAGAAGCCCAGAAAAGAGCAGGAAAAGGGGCAAATAATATTTCCTAAGTGCAGAGCTGTCACTTGGCAGCTGTTAAAAAAGTAAAATAGATTTTATATATATATATATGTAAATCCTTATATATATATATATAAATCTTCTTGTCTTAACGGTCAGGGCCACATTCATGGGGTAAACTTTCAGTGCAAAAACAAAAAAAGCCCAGCTGCTGCTCCATGCAATGGGGAAAAACCCTCAGAGCATCTCGGCAGCCCCAGATATACCCCATGCAATGGATTACCAATTTTGAACAGCAGCA
>NW_010162459.1:0-12048 GCF_000695765.1 Mesitornis unicolor | reverse complement strand
AAAAGGCTGTCAGGTCTTCTTTGCGTCTGGTGCCTTGCTCTTATTTCAGGCGACTGATCCAACCCAGGTGGGAGGTTAATAGGAAAATATATATATAAATTTATTTTATTTTGCATGTAAAATTAATTTAATAAAAGGGCAGTGTGTGGGGAACAAGGGGGGTGCATATTCCAAGGGGTGTTTCCCCCCCAAATGAGGACCGCAGAGGGATGGTGATGGCAGCAGGAGCCTTCCCAACCCTGCCTGCATCCCCTCCTGACCTCACCTCCTCCGCAGATGCCTGAAACCTTGGGAGAAGCCAAGGCAGGGCTCAGCAGGCCCCAGCCAAACGCGATCCGACAGCTCCCCTCCGGCCCTCACCCGTCTCCCCGCCACGGCAGAAGCAGAGGGGGGCAGCCGGCTCCTACCTCCCCCCATACCCGGAGCAAGGCAAACCCATCCCTGATCCCTTCACAGAGGTATTCCCATGGTGGAGGGGCTCATCCTGGGGCAATCCCAGCTGGCAGTGGGGTCAAGAGGCTTTGTGGCATTTCTCATCGCCCAAACTCAACGGGAGCAAACAGCAGCCGACGTCTGGTTAAAGAGAGCGGCCGCGGGGTGCAGCGCGGGCTGTTGACACTCCCGTGACACCAATATCACCCCAACCTCTCCCAACTGTCATCTCCTCTCACGTCTCTCTCCCGCCTCCCAAATTCTCTTCACATCCCATAGTGGGAGGTTTGCTTCCCTTTGCCATGTGTAGCCTGAAGGGATTGCCCTGGCCTGACGTTTGCCAGGGGGAAAATTGTATTTCTTTGTTTTTCCACCAAATTCACCGCCATTCCTACGTGCCTCTGCTCTAATTCACCCTCTACATTAGCAACATTGAGACCTACACCAGCTGCATTATAGAGACCTTCCTCTTCCCCCTCCTCACTCACTTCCCTGTACTCACTCTGCTTTCACACAGCTTTACCTTCCCAGCCCATAAATCCACGGGTTTGAAGCGACAATAAATTTTTTACGTATTGTCAGGGGAGCTCTTACAACGTCTGCATCACCTTGGGCACATGAGATGTTTCACGGAGCGGGAAGCATCCATCCATCCATCTCAGAGAGAGTGTGCATTTTCTGCTCTAGATGCCGACTTCAGGCGCTGTCCATCACCCAGTGAGAAATAAAGGTAACGCGCAACACGTGCCGGCGCAAACAGGGGAAATTTGGGCACCAGGGAAGTTTCCAGCCACATTTCCCATTTATTTCTGCACGTTTCAGACTCCTTCCTAAAGGTGTAAATGGAATTTGCTTGTTTGTATGCTTCCCCCCTCCCAGCAGCAACATATTTGCTTTCTACCTTGGAAGAAAGGTGAATTATGCAAGCACTCCCAGCAGCCAGGTTAGCAAGCAAGAGACCAAAAATACCTAAATTTTGACCCAAATTGAAGACATGTAGGTCAATTCCTCGACATCCAAGTAAGCAACACGAGCCCATGATGAGGCTTGTAGCATCGCTTTAGTCCAAGGCATTCGTGGTGGGGAAGGATGGATGAGGGAAAGGATGTTTTTTGGCTCAAAAGCCTCAAAATCAGAGTTCTGAGATGACTGACGAAGCTGAGTCCAAATTTCAGGTTTTGGGGACAAGGAGCAGTAGAGGAAATGGATTTTAAAAAGTTGTTCAGCAGCTGCGCTCTGGACCCCCTAAATACCACACAGGACATCTCACTGCTCACCGAGACCAACACAAAAATAAAAATAAGAATTTTTTGGGCAAGCTCAAGAGAAATCAGTGATTCATTGCTGCTGCACCAGAATATAGGAATTGTTGCCAAATTTTGGGGAAAAAAACTGCGTCCTTCCACCTCAAGGGCTCTTCCCATCGGCAGATGTAAAAGCAGCTAGAGGATGAGATCGGATGTGAAGCATCCGCGTGGCAGGCGTCAAAACTCTGGCGAGATGAAGCGTGCTCTGATCCAGGCGAGCCTCCCGGCGCCGTGGGGGCTCTCCTTCTTCATTATGGCCACGTTAAGCAACGCGTCTCGAGCACAGCGTGGGTCTCGTCGAGCTTAAAAACGCCACCCCAGCGCTTTCCGCACTGCTCATCTATGCCTGCTCCAGCTCCAGACGACTCCTTTGGGAGCACCAGGATGGTTTCGCTGCTTGAGGTTTAGCAAAAAGAGGAAATAACAAAAAAAGCAACATAATCCTGACTCCTCGAGCACCCCTGCCTATTTTACCTTTAATATTTCTAACGTGTTCTTTTGCAGTGGGTTTCCCCCCTCCCATCTCCCAGCATCGCCAGCGAGATGGAGCAAAACGGCTTGTGTATCCTACTAAAAGATATTTAATAAATATGCAAATCACTCCCCGCATCTCCTCGGGCAGGTGAGGGGCGCAAAGAGGCTGTAGTTACATATTAAATCCAGCCGCCTCCAAGTACCTAGAGAAGAGCAGAATAAACCGGAGCTGAAGTTTGCATGGAAACAGGAGAAAGAAATGCATCTAATGGCGGCAGAGAAGGTTTTCTCCTTCAAAAAACAAATCCAATCACCAAACCACAGTACCCACCGGTTCAGATTTAAGTAAGGCAGAAGAGAAAACAACTAAAACAACAGCATATAGGCTCATTACAGAGCAGATAGATGAAATTTTCCTTTTATCAAGTCAAGTTTTTGCAGTGTTTCTCAGACCCCAACTCCTCTTCCAGGACCATTACCACTTGATTTCTCATCTTTACCCTATTGTCTATTTCCCAGACCCATAATATGCTTCCTACCAGGGTCTTCTCTTGGATAAACCAGCCCAATCTTCATGACTGCTCTTCAGAGATTATTTTTTCCAACTTTATAAATGCTCCCCCCCAAAGAAGATATCACTATTTCTCCCCCCAGGCTAGCCAAAATAAATACAACACCAAGCAAAACTTGCAATGGGAACAGGCAGACAAGTGCATGTTGATGTCTTATCACTCCATGCTCCTGAGCACATTGTAGTTTTTCCCTAATTTTTACCCAAAAACTCCCAATCCCTAGGAAAGTTGTCATCCATGTAGAAGGCAGGAATAGGAGGACAGCTCAGATTTGAATCCAGAGCATCAATTTACAGCATTGTTCCATACAACATTGAAACCAGCTACTACATTTGGCATTTTTGCCCTCTAAATTACTAAATTTGGGCAAGTGTTTTAAGAAAATTCTACCACCAACCTGGCTTAAAAGCAGGATTTTCCAGCCTGCAAACTTTGTGAGCATGATCCAAGTGCCTTTTTATTCTTCCTTTTCTTTGAAAGCACCGAGCGTCCCCCGTCGCCAGCTACCTGCCCGCACGCAGGCCCTGCCAGCTGGCCCAGCGCTGCCTGCAGCCGGCTCCTGCCCATCTCTGCCAGACCACTCTTATGGGAGAAAACCCTAAAAAAATCCCAAAATCCTCTAAAAAAATCATAGACACAATGACGCTTTGCATGGGAATGGAAATACAGAGCCAGCAGCAATTTGGGAAAAGCCACATTTTGCATCATGCAGGGCGAGGAGCCTCAAAATGACCTCAAAAAAGAGCTAGAGCTTTCCAAAGAGACGCAACAGGGCTGTCAAGACTGGAGGGGTTTGGTTGATTGGATGCACAGCTCAGCATCAGCTCAAGCTGTGGTGCTGGCAGCCAAATATTGCAAATAAAAATGTATAGAGCCGACCTCAAATGATGCAGAAGAGCAGCCAGGTCCCATGCACCTTCCATCAGCCAGGTTGATTTGTTTGGTTGTGTTTTGGTTTTTTTGCAGACCAAGATAGAAAAAGTTATTTTTCATAGAAATTATTAAAAAATAATAATAATAATTTGGGCTCTGAGTGGAGCTTTTGCTCCTCCATCGGTCCCGGTGAAACAAGAGCCAGAGCACCGCATTCCCCAGCGCTTTCGAGCAAACCCAGCAATAATAAATCAAAGCCAACCACCGCAACCTGCCGGGAAGCAACCAGGAGGCAAAAGGGTTTTTTAAGAGCACGACCCAGTTCACACGGAGGAAAAGCCAAGAGGGGATGGGAGCCAGTTGCTTTGCATGAGCTCGAGGCCATAGCCAAGAGAAAATTCTGCTTTTTAAGGATTTTTTGAGCCTTCCAAAGGAAACCTTGCCCTCCTCAAGCAGTTTTACAGCAAGCATCATACTCAATTCTGGACACATCCGCAACGCTGCCCAGCACACGACTATTTTCATCGGAGACCCGACCTTGCTCTGTACTGGGTAGTTTTGACGAGGAGGAAAAGCACCTTGAGGAATTTGCAGAAAACTGACTTTTAGCAAGGAGGCATCTCGTTTTCCTTTTGCTTTCTCTGTTTATGAGCTCTTCAGAGATTCGGCTTGACATCTGCTCGCAAAGGGGCGGCTTTTGGGGACATCGCAACATGATGGTGAGCAAAGAGTCACCGGCAGCGTCTGCCCCAGGTCCTTTCTGCTCCTTTACACCAGCAACATGATCCCTTCAAAATAAACCTTCTCCCAAGAGGATTCACCACTGAAAGAGTAGGGAGGGGGGAAACGTTACTATGATTGGATGAGGTGAGGATGAAAGACAGAGCAAAAAGCAATAGAGAAGCCGTTGAATTTTAATGATTTTTACGTTATTTAAAAGGGGGAAAAAAGGGAACCCAAAATCGTGGGCATTTGCATCAAAGTGCCTGGCTGTAACACTGCCAAGAAGAGGGTGGTTGGAAAAAGGCCACAAAAGGAGCTGCCCTTTGCATTTCAGCTCTGCGCATGAGTTACAGTGCGATTCCCGAGGACGCTGGGCTTATCGGGAGCGATAAGCCTCTTTTTATAGGTCTGGCAGCAAGATGCGAGAAAGCAATAATTAAATTTTCACGTAGAAGAAGGGTTCTGCTTTGTGTCCGCATTGGGAGAAGTCAGCAGAAAAATGTCAGGGTGGGCCAGCGACGGGAGGATTGCAATTGTATTTAGGACAAGGCAATAATACTGGAAAAACATAACATTTTTTGGCTCAAAAAGCAAGTGCAAATGTGGAAGCACCTTCTCCCCCCCCCCGAGTATTAATCCACCTGCCACCTTTTTTACCCACTAAACACACACAGACACCCCGAGAAGTTCCCAAGTGGTGCTAATTCAATCTACATACGCCAAGCAGAGAGCCTTGTAATCAGGTACTAAAGCCAATACATGCCTGGAAATTGGCTTGGAGATGTGGATAGACCCAAAGTGACCTTGAAAATGGGTCTGTTTCAGATTTCCAAACCCTCTAGAGAAGCTCAAGTCCATCAAGGACATGGGCAAGCAGTGGGACATGGTGGCCTAGATGCTCCAAAGAACTCTCCTTGCAGTCAACCTACAAAAGCCACGACTTGAATGAGCCTTCATCAATATGTGACACTGCCAAATTTCATCAGTGACCTCCACTGAGCTGCTGTCATGATTGGTCCAGGTCCAGCCACCCCACTTCCTAGGGGAAACGGCATTTCCCAAGACACAAAGATGAGAAAGATGTTGGCAAACATAGGGAGGCCAACATGAGAAGAGCAGCATCTCCCCCCAGGATGAAACCCAACACTGACAAAGGCCCATTCATTCCAAAGAGTTGAAAAGCATGGGAGGAAAAGGGGTTATGAGCTATTTTCAGGTGGAAGATGCAATGCGATGTCCTACTTAGGCAGGTGCTTCATCAGCCAGAGGAAAGGACTTGACTTGTGTCTATTTTATGAGGACTTTTTCTCCATTCTGCTGAGTGCTTGGCTGTCTCGAGGCTCCAGACTTCTAGTCGTTAGAGGCAGTTATCTCCATGCAATTTAATTAAAGTCTAGTGTTTAATGACACAATGTGCTGCTAATTATTTTTCACTGGTTGTCAGGAGGGTTTTTTTTTTGTGGTTGCAAAGCAAAATTTAATTACGGCAAAGAAAGCATGGGGTACTATCTTGAGGGCTTTTGGAAACAAAGAGCCTCAAGTGGGCAAGTGGAGCATCCAGCTCTGCTCAGTGAGGAATAAGAACAAGAAATGTTGTCTGTAGCAAATCACTGCCACCACAAAGGGACAAGAAATGGGGACCTGGGGGACATCCTTGGCTTGGTCCACTTTTACTTGGCCAACACGGTCATGGAGAGCCATGAACAAGCTGATATGTGGATGCATCCTAAATTTCCATGTCTCCTTGGATATATGGTCTACAGAGGTGCCATACCAAGGCAGCAAGCAGGAGTTTTTGGGTGAGGTAGAGCCTACAGGATGCAAACAGGTTGGGTCACCCCAACTCATAGCATGAAAACCAGAGACAGGCCGAGTTTGTTCATGCAGGACAAGGCACCTTGGATCAACGCAGCAAAATACTGACTTTTCTCCTTAAAAATAGCTTCCCATGCAGTAAGTCAAGTCCCTCTTTCAAGCTGTCATTTTCTGGGGGAGAATCTGTTTGCATCTCGATCCGTTTCTTCTTTCAAGCTGAATTATTCCCCCATTGGAGCCTTCATCGTCCGTAGACTACCAAACATGTTCACCAGCAATTTTAGCGCTCCGCAGGTTCGCCTCGTCAGCAGAAGGTGGATTTGGGAATCTTCTTGTCCCTTCACTGCCTGCAAGCCTTTGTCTGCTGGGAGATTTCCCCTCTCTAAGCCTCAGTTTCCCCTGTAAAGTCGAGATAATGACGCACATTTATTTTGCAAATTGCTTTGATCTCTACTGTTGAAAACTGTTCTGCAAGACTTTAATTACATGTGTCACCACCAGCCTTTGCCGCACACATTAAAGTATCTTAAGCCGCCTAGCAATGCAGAGGAGATCTGTGTGGAGAGAATTAAATGTGCAATATGCTCATCTGAGAGCAGAGTTTTGCAGTTTTGAAGAGGGCTGGTGACGCTTTGCAGCCGATAAGTAGCTTTGAGAAACTCCCCAGCATTTTTGCACGTTATTACGGTTTTTTCCTTCGATATTAAAATATATCTGCTCAGCACCACACTTAAGAGTCCGCAGTGGGTTTAGAAGCAAGAGTTTCTTTCACCAGGCACAGGCAGATCCCGTTTGGCTGCGTATCAGGCCAACTTTTGAACGTTAAGCCCTGACTGAAAATCGTTATTTCCTTGAGATCTTCAAAACACCTATGAGCTTGGATGGCACAAGCAACATGCGGTGACACCCAATAATTACAGCTGGTCAAAACATGGAATTTCAGTCCTAAGAGAAATTCTGACATCCTGAAATTCACAGGTTTGCTCCAGCTGACAGAGGAGATATTGCAAAACTGCCCATGGACATGGTGGGATTCTCTTTTGGGGCAGCATCTCCAGAAAAGTCCATGTGACATTACAAAACACTTCTTGCAAAGCTTTAATGTTTTGTTAGTGAGTGATGCAATAGCAGCTGAGACATTAGAAGTGTTGAAAAGTATAAAATATTCATTAAATCCCCCAAACCTGGGTGATCAGGAGGGAAGAACCTACAAGAAGCCAAGCTGGATGATGCATTTCCCCGCCAGCACGGCCTTGATGAGATGAATATTGCAAAGACATCCAAGATCATTTGCATCCTTCTGCCCACGACTTTCCTCCTCGTCAGCCATCTGCTACCCTTGAAGGGCTCGTGCTCTTCAGGGAGAGGTTTTGTTTCCAAGGCTGGAAACAGCAAGAGGAGCTGGAATGAGAGCAGCAAAGAGGCCCAGAGGAATTTGGAGGTCAAGGATGGAGCCAACACAATGTGCTCCAAACACCCTTTCCCTAAGAGCTTGCCGTAGCCTTTGCATGAACAATAGGAAAGACAAGGAGAAAGGGAGGGAAAAGGCCAAAAATTGAAAGAAAAATTAAAAGAGGGAAAATTAGGAAGGGAAGAGAAGAGCAAAATATTTCCCAAGGAAACGCATCCCATCCCCAGTTCCCACCAGCACGGCAGTGGGCAGGTTAGTGAGAAGCGGCAGCGAGAGCTGAGCAAGAGCCACTGGTGCAATTATTTTGGGGAGAGGAGTGTGGCTTGAGAAACTCATTGCCATCCTTTGTGGATCTTCAATGAACCTTTAAATACGCCAAAAGGAAAAAAAAACTAAAACAAAGAGGAAGGGAAGTGAAAAGCTCTCATTAAGGCTTTTGGCAGATCTGATTAGCAGTTTTAGAGCCCTAAACAACCATTTAATTGGTAAATCCTCTGACAGCCAAGGAAAAGCAACGGCCGGGCACAAAAGCGGACTGTTTTCCTTGTTGTTGGAGAGCTGCTCCCTTCCTCCCTGGGGAGAGGACAGGGCTGGGCAACGGCCTTGCCAAGAAAAATCAAATATCCAGCAGAAATTGCCCTCTTCTCCCTCTAATCCTGCTCCCTCCATAAGCGTTGCATCAAACTTTGCATTTCCCCATCTCACTCAGTTGAGGTGCTCCATATTGTGATAATGCCGCCGGTGGGGACCTCACCTCAGAGCAGATTTTTAGTACTTGGGGAGAATTTGGGCTGATGCTGAAAGATGTGGCTGCATCCCTGCAATTTGGCTATCATGGCTCATTTTAGGTCTCATTTCCAGCTCTGAGAAACTTCACAATAAAGTAAAATTTAAAATAAAAAAAGTAAAAGAAAATATCAAAATAAACCTAGAAATAACCAACCTGCAGCTGGAACAGCATCCCAGGCAAAGCCATCTTTTTGCACATCTCCGTCTCCAAACTCCTGCAAACACATCCCTCGCGCTGTGACTCAGCCCCCACCCGATTTAGCTGCTCCCCCCCACGCACACCGCATGCCCCGTGAGCTCACCCTGTTTCCCTCTGACTAAGGATGGCTCCACATTTCCCCACTCTCTTTGCAACTCAACTCCTTGCAGCCCCGCACTGGTGGCTAAAGCCAGGGTGGTGAGTTCGATCCTCAGAAAAGTGGGGTTTGCAAGGCGGTGTGCTTCCCATCCCCCTAAAATCACTGCAAGTCCACAACAGCATCACGTGTGGAGTGATCCTTTGCTTTTCACTGCCTTGAGGTGCTTTGACCTCTTATTTCCCCTCTTCATCATCCTTTTTGCTATTTCAGCTTCATTTCACCATCTCCATCCTTCTCACCCCCATTCCCAGTTGGGGCTGAGCCTTCCTATGAGACAGACACTGCTGCCTCAGTTAAAACCAGTTTTAGACCAGTCACTGCTTGCTCCAGCATTGCTAAAATCCAGGGACCCCCAGGTTTGCTGCTGGACCGTGGGCAATGGGAACAAAGAGGCGCACCCAAGCATCACTCCGTGTCTCTATTCCTCTGCTTGCCTTGGAAATATTTCCCCACAAAACTGAATTTGAGAAGCCCAGCCTCCTCCTGTGACTTCAGCCCTAGGCCCTAACATTGCACCAGGGATTAATTTGGCCCCATGCCTTCATTTCCATCCTTGGCCTTGAATGTCCTTTGAGCTTCCTCTTAAAAAAAGAGATTGATTAATATGAAATTACTCAAAGTCCTTTTAGCCAGCGCCAGTTTTGACACTGAGAAGGAAAGGGTAGGGTGACAGTGCCCAAGTCAAACATTTGCCAAATTAATTCCTCTGCGAGAAATTGTTTCGGATTTTGAGTATTTTCTTCAAAATCCATCATGCGGTAATTGTCTAATTAGCTCAGAGCTGCTTGGGTGAGGACACACCGATCTGATTTATGAGGAGGGAAAATACTTTAGGTAAATGCCTTTTTATGTGCATCCCAAGGGGAAGATAAAAAACCTGAGCAGGTGCAGGAGGCCCTCCAAAAACTAAGAAATGCCCCTTAAACTGCATGGAAGCACAGAGTTAGAGGGAATTTGGTGTAGGGCAGGCAGGGATGGGGTGCAGGCAGGGTGGGCAGCAGCCCCAGTGTCCGCTGGCTGCTGGCCACAGCCTTGGGAAATCGCATTAGAGCGGCCGCCGTGCCGCAGAACTGCAGTTAATGCATTAATGCTCAATTTGGGATCAGGGCCCATCGATCCCTCCCCTCCAAATCACTAATTCAATCTAATTTTGCCACACTTGGAAAGCTTCCTGTTACCGGCAGCTCTCTGCACCCCATCTCTGTGATGAAGGCATCATGGCTCAGTGCCCCAGCTCCCGTCTGGGCAGAGCACCATCACCGTCAAGGGCTCGACACTGAAAAAATGGATGCCTCCATACACAGAAAGCCCAAACCACAGCTCCTGAAGATGTTGAACCAGCAAAATACCTCTACCCTGCAATGCTCACTCACAGTTTTGCTCAGCTTAAATAAAGGAGGGAGAAGATCCTACCATCGGTGGTCTCAAATTTAAAGTAATATAAGATCTGACATCACCCTAGTGCAAATTAATCACTTTGCTCTTACAAAACCCCCCGAAACCCCAAATTTCCTGCAAAACTTCTCCCCTCTTGCCTTTCCACAGTGGGATCAATAACTCTGCCCCTTCCCTCGGTTTTAATGGGGACAGATTGGGATGGCTCATCCCAGCCAGGGATAGCCAACCCTACCCCACAACACACTCTAAATTGGCAGAAATCTCCCCAAAACACTCGCTTGCAGCGCCCCCGCTGCTCATCAAGATGCTTCCCACTCCCACAGCGATTCCTTTTCGCTGGTGGGTGAAGCAGTTCCCACCTTATCAAGCATTTTGGCACACAACGCATTACGCAACCCCACGATACTAAGAATTTCCAGCCCCCGTAGGCTGCCTAAAAAAAGGAAAAAAAGATAGGCAACCAATCCCACTGGAACCTGGGGATGGATAAATGCACCTCGTGTACCCACGTGCAGCTAAAACTCCCTGGGGGTAGAGGGAAAAGGGTCCCACGCTTGACTTGAATTCAATCCAGAGCCTGACAAGCAGGCCCCCAGGGTTTCATCGCCATGGACCAGGTAAGGAGCAGTCCCCCAAAACTCTGCATGCTTGGGGTTTAGCTGCTTTTTGGCTTCCCAAAGGTTGCCCACCTCACTGGAGCGGAATCTGATGATAAGCGTAGAAAAAAGCCACCCAGAACCTCTGCATCCCTCTCAAATTCTGCCTCCAAAGCCAAAATGCCACTCTCTAAAAGCAAAAAGTCTCACCCAGAACCCAAAATATCTCCTTCTGAAGTCAGAAAGCCTTGCTCCAAACACAAAAGCCTCCCTCCGAGCCCAAAAAGCCTTCTTCTGAGCCCAAAAACCATCCCAACACAGGCATGCAAGTTGGTTGAGAGACCATGAGAGAAAATAGATGGATTTGGGGAGAAATAAAGATGGGTTTGGGGAGAAAAAGGATGATTTTGGCCTCAGGGAAGGAAAAGGGAGATGGGAAGAGGATGCTGGGGAAAGCTTCAAATCTGAATTTTGCACACATGGGGACTGAGCTGACCCAAACCAACAGGGACACGTCTGAATATTGCTCTGCAGCGTGTGCCTTCATCCTGGACAGCAAAATAGCATTTATCTCCCTCTGCTTTTACATTTTTTGGGGTTTTATTCATTTAAGGGTGAAACCCATAAATGGCCTTTTTCTCCCCCTTGACCCTTCCTGTCTCCTCCTGAGCTGCTTTAATTTCCCAACAAGATTTATTCCAGCTCCTTTTGCTTCCGTTACTGATGAACCTGACTCGGGAATTGGTTGCCAGAGAATTTGCTCTCCTTTCATCGAAGAAATCCTTCAACCTTTAAAAAAAATCCCATTTTTCCAGCAAATTCCCAATGTTCCCCCATTGCTGAGACCTCAGAGGTGGTTACAGTCATCCATGAGTCACCAATGAGGCGATTTTTCTAATTTTCCTCCAATGTTTGCTCTTGGGTATTATTTCTGGTGATGGAAGAGGTACTGGGTGGCAATTTGGGGTGAAAATTCACATTTTAAAGGCAAAAATTTAAGACAAAGAGGGGTTTCAGACACAGCCAGCCCCCGTAAATCCTACTAATAGGGATTCAACATTATCTTTAATGGGATGGGGAAAAAAAGGGGAAAGACATTATTGATGATAGAGAGAAACTAATTGGGCAGTGTGAATTTTGTATTTAATCCAAATTTTGGGATAAATATGTCCCCATGTCACTAAATGCCACTGGTTTCTGCTTCCTAAAGCCCAGCTCTGCCGAGGGAGGATGGGAGCAGGGAAATTATTTCTCTGCAAGATACTGATAAATGCTTCTACCGTGAATCAGGGAGGGCAA
>NW_010162458.1:0-1022 GCF_000695765.1 Mesitornis unicolor | reverse complement strand
AGAAGTCCAAGTAGACAACGTCCACCGCTCAACCCCCCCACATCAACCGAACGGGTCACTCTGTCATAGAAAGCAATCAGATTTGTTAAACATGATCTGCACCCAGAAACCTTGGTCACAGAGAATGGCTGCTTGCCTCATAAAATGGCATTGGTTATGCTAACTACATTACGAGGGATCTGGGAGCAGAGGGTACTGATCACACCAGGACAAATGCTGAATCCTGCACCTGGAAAGGTAGAGCCCCTGGCAATGAGACAGGTTGGGCACTGACTGCCTGGAGAGGAGCTCTCTGGAAAGGACCTGAGTATCCTGATGGAGAGGAAGCTGATCATAAGCTAGCAGTGTGCCCTGGCAGCAAAGAAGGCCGACAGCGTCCTGGGCTGTATGAACAGGAGCATGGGCAGGAGATGAGGGAAGTGATTATCCTCTGCTACTCAGCAGACCACATCTAGAATACTGCAACTTTGTGTGCCCCCCCTAGTACAGAAAATTTGGAGCAGGTTTAGCAGAGGGACACCAAGATGCTCAGAGGCCTGGAGCACCTCCCCTGTGAGGAAAGGCTGAGGGAACTGGGCTTGTTCAGTCTGGAGAAGGATAGGCTTTGGGGAGGATCTCAAGGCAGCCTTCCCAAACCTATAAGGAGATCACCAAGAGGACAGAGCCAACTGTTCACAATGGTGCATGGCAGGAGGATGAGCAACAATGGATATGCGAGATTCAGACTGCAAATAAGTAATCTATCTGCTGCAACTCATATCAGAAAGAAGAGACTGGGTCAAAATGACCTTGGTACATCTGATACACTTGTTCTTAAGTAATTTAATCTTACATGAGCACTTATAATGTAAATGGTTTTTCTAGCTTGCATATTATTCATTCGGGCACATTTTTAGAATAAAATTTTCCATCTCATATCTTACATTCTTCAGTCATAGAAAAATGAGGTAAATTTATAAAAATGGGAGAATATTTTAAATTGTTTGCGGTCTTACTTTTAGCATTGCTAGTATCTCAACAAG
>NW_010162457.1:841-1452 GCF_000695765.1 Mesitornis unicolor | reverse complement strand
CTTTGCAGAAGGGGTTTATTGATCATGGGAGAAAATTGGACCATCAGGGGGGGTCATCCAGGGATGATCATCTCCTCATGCCACTGGAGGGGGACGGGGCAGGGTTGTCACCACCACTTCGAGTCCTGAAAGACAGAGCCCTATATGTGATCTCCATATCATGCTGGAACGTGAGAAAGGCCTTGTTCCCACTGCATCTTCTCTGCAGAGACCGTGAAAAGGATAAAGGAATTGGAGCCCTCAATATACCCAGGACAGGGCTTGGCTCTCTTGAGATGCATCTGACACCCAGAGCCTCTTGCCCAGTGTGTCATTACCCAAGGATGCCCTTAAATCTCTCAGAGCCCTGCCCAGACCTCATGGTGATCCTGGGGTTCTAAACAGCTCCAGAGTCCCTGCCTGTCCTGCACAGTGTTCCTGGGTTTGATCCTGAATGGCTCCAGAGCCTCTGCCCAGCCCTCACAGTAATCCTGGGGGTCTGTATGGTTCCAGAGTCCCTTCCTGGGCTGCACAGTGACCCTCTGGGTCTGTAGGGCCCCACTGAGTGCAAAGAAAGGCAGGGGGGCCACTCTGTCCAGCTCACCCTGGGTCATGGCTCCTGGATAATCCCC
>NW_010162457.1:0-598 GCF_000695765.1 Mesitornis unicolor | reverse complement strand
GGGGTCCTTGGGGAAGGTGCCTCTGGGGAGAAATGCGTGACATGGATTTTTGTAGTGGTGCAGAGAAAGCAGTGGGGGTCTGGGGGAAGGGGTTCACCTGGGTGTGTGGCTGTGTACTGGGCCATCTTGGGGTGTACTGGGTTGTAATGGGAAGGATGGGAATGCAGTGTGGCCCTGGGGAAGGAGCGCTGCCTGGGTAAACATTGGGGTGCAGAGGTTTTTTCTAGGGTTGCAGTGGAGTGCACTGGGGTGTAATGGCCAGGAAGAGGGAGGTGTAGGGCAGCAGAACCTGTGGTACTGACCTGAGCCCTCTTCGCTAGCAAAAGTCTGACTAACCCCAACTGTTGAGAGACCATGAGACCTCTTTGGTGACTGGGATGTGCCCTGTCCCAGCAAGGGATGGAGGGACCCAATTTCCCTCCCATTCCCCAGACTGGATGCCCTCTCTGAGTCTACCCCACTACTTACATCCTTATGAAGACTTGCTCTTGCATCCACCACTTCCTAGGAAAGAAGAGAAAAGGGGTGGTCTGGGTTGGACCTTGATAGGGCTGTAATTTTGGCACGTGTCTCCCGGTTTACCCCAGACCCGTATTGT
>NW_010162456.1:3765-8805 GCF_000695765.1 Mesitornis unicolor | reverse complement strand
ATATCATAGTTATTCCAATGCACAATAGCTTGCAGTTGCTTCTGCTTATTGTCCATGCTGCCTGCATTGGTGTAGACACACTTCAGTCGGGCTAAAGGCCCTGCCACCTTTTCACAGGGAGCAGTCCGAATTTCTGCCAAGCCATTTTCAGGGACTTTCATGGTTACTAACCCGTCAATGACCCTTGCACCTTGGTTGCTATGTGGAACTCCATCTTCAGCCTCCACTGGGATGATAGTCTGAAGAGTCTCACTAGTGCACCGTCCCACATATGTCAGCACTTCACCTCCAGGCTCATCGCTAGTGAGTTGTGTTTTATCTCCTTTACCCCCCTCTCCCTGTTCAAATCTATTTTAAAGCCCTGTCTATGAGCCCTGTGAACTCTTGCCCCAGGAACCTCTTCCCCCTTTGAGATAGACGTGCCTCATCTTTTGTCACCAAAGCGTAAACTGATCCATGATTAAAAAACTCGAAGTCCTGCCTGTGGCACCAGTCTCTGAGCCAGGCTTTGATCTGTTGGCTCTTTCTGTTTAACGTCTCAGATCTCCCTGCAACTGGTGTGATAGAGGAGAACACTACTTGTGCTTCAGTTCCCTTAACCAGTTCTCCCAAGCCCTTGAAATCTCTCTTCATTGCTCTCAAACTACTTGCTGTAATCTCTTCACTGCCCATGTGAAAGACCACCAACGGGTAGTAGTCAGAGGGTTTAACTAGGGTAGAGAGTTTTTTCTGAATGTCCTCGACCCTGTCTCCTGGGAGGCAGCAGACTTCCCTGAGGAGTGGGTCTCATCTATAAATAGGACCTTCCACTCCCTTCAGAAGGAAGTCCCCTATGACAAGGAATACAATACTTCTTCAGCCTCACAGAAAATATAATTAAATGGCTAACACTTGCCTATTTTTTCCAGTATCTGTGCCTCATTGTGATCCTGGAACTCCTCTTTGGTATGAGGAAACACATACCCAGGGTCTTTCAGGTGACTAATGATTTACAGAGTCTAGGATTAATGCAAGGCATATATTTTGTATTCACACTTATCCTTGCCTAGAGGTCTTGAAATGGCATACAGTCAACCTCTTCTTTCAGGAATCCAGCAACAATACTTGTTCCTATTTTCAGATACAACTTTTCTTCAGAAATTGTCTCTATTTTAAAGCAAAAGTAAAAACTATTATGCCAAGATCACTTGCCTTCATATAGAATCTTCCTCAAATTAAAGTATATCTTATTTTGCATTCATGCTAAGAAAAATATTTTGAAGACTGTGTGTATTGGTATACCCTGATGACAAGTTACATAAAAACATAATTAAGATGAGGACCATATAATTCCTGTAGTTTGCTACAACGTTTACAGTGTCGTTCAGAAAACATACTACCAACTATTGTCTGGTGTTCTATTTCAGCAAAGTAAGATGTTTTTACTAAGCAAAAGGGGCAAGCAGAAATCTTTGCCTTGAGATGAGCTAAATTAGCACCTCTGTTTCCCTGTTACATCTTATTGCCTCTGGTTGATTTTAGAGTTATCATGACACAAAAGTAGGGTAATTCGTTGTTGAGTCAGGCCTTTTGTCTTGCTGTATCTTTTGTGATGAGCACAGTTTTTAGCAGTTATTGCCAGACAACTAGATACTGACTCTGTCATAAAGATAGCTCTGCAGGCTCAGCTTGCCTGACTTACTCCACTGCCCCAGGCTTCTATTAAGAACACTGCTGTGTTATTCTTTTCTTTACAGCTGGCATACTACTCTTATTATTTGCTTTGTGTTCCTTTAAGCAGGGGTCAAAACGTTGCTGTGTTTCCTTATTACTCTGCATTTCTCAATGTTGTCACTCTCAACAGTCAAAAAGCACGCAAAACCACAAAAGAATCCACCTCTTTGGACTGAGACTGAGCTTAAAGGTCAAATGGTCAATTACGTGCAAGCAACAACCCATTGGGCAATTTTCTAGTTAGGTACAACCACTTTCACAGTGTCTGAAATCCAGCAGTGTATGTACACCACATAAGTAAAAAGCTAAGGGATGCTCTGGGAGGTAAGAATTTGTTTTCTATAAAGGGAAGAGACCCAAGAAATGGCACAGGCAAGGGATGGACTTACTAAACATTAATTCCTCCTTAATTTTTACCCCCGCTACTCCAGAAAGATAGTAATGTTTTTAAATGCAGGAAAAATGCTTAAAAATTCTCATTTAGCAAAATGGCAAAAAACCTGGGATCCAACCCTAAATTTATGTAAACATGGAAATGACTCGAAAAAGAAGTGTTAGGTCACAGGTCTGGAAATGGGAACAGCGGATGCTATGATTTTGTGTGTGAGTAGGGTAGAAGATTAGAATATTAGCATGCCAGTGAAACTCTGCTCTTTACAGTACAGTTTCTAGTGCTTTATTAATGTGATTTTAGATGTGCCAAGTATTGGTGCTTCCAGTGATTTTCTCCTGGGAGGTCATTCTACAGCCTAATAATTATCACTCTGAGGGAAACAGTCTTCGCTCTTCCCCACCCTTGCCAACTGAATGCTATCTAGTAACACACTTGAGCCAGCTCATGTGTTCTGTATTCAGGTCTCTTAGTAGGTCCTCAAACATGCTCTTGATTTTATGAAGTCCCTTGTGTTTAGGCTTTAGTAGGAGGCATTTCCGAAATTTCTTTTGCTTTCCCCAGAATATGTTCTACACACCAGTTTCCAGGTGCTCTTGAGTGGCAATTGAACAGCCAGCTCAGTTTAACTGAGTCACCAGCATAGATAATGCTCAGAGCGTGCAGGTGATTATGTTAATATACATGGTGACTCCACAGAACCATTGTATCTTGGGAAGTGGAAGAAATCCCATCCATTTTATTAAGGGACAGCCTGCTTCTTACACTTTTGTATAAATTTTTGATCAAGGCATTGGTTTCATATGCTGCTGTGAATTCTCAAGAATCAACACAGATATTCAAGAACAGGGACTTAATTCAAAAGCACGAATAGTCAAAACACATTTTCATGGATGCTGCTTTGCTTGCAGAAGTGTCTGATTTCAGTTATGTCAGCTTTAAGTGTTTTCATTCTTGTGCCTATGGTCTGCATTTCTAGGTCGACAGAAATAACACACTTAGTGCTTGTGAGCTGATCTCACGTAATTTTTACAATATACGAGCTGGACCAGTGTCTTTTGGAATAGTGCTGCCCCACTAATCTCTTAAGGCCATAAATAGAATACATAGGCTTCTAGGACTATAAAGGTTTGTATGCTTGGGAAGAATTATCTAGTGGGTATATCTTATTGTACACAAATGTGTTTACATATTTATCATAAAAATAATCTATTAATAATTGAATCACAAATTCATTTTTTATGCCATCATTTGTATATCATCTTTGCTACCTCTTTCTTATGTATCTTACCTTTAAAATGAAATACAAATTTAGAAATCCAGATATAATTGAGGAAACAAGGCAACCAACTCCTTTTATCATCAGGTCAAAAAAGAACAGCAAATATCAGGCAGTCCTACAAGATTTTAAACCCTCATGCAATTTGCATATCATCTTAATGATGATGTAAGCTATGCCTATCATCTTACTGATCAAGATCTTTGTGTTTCCTTTCTTGCTTTTCAGAATGATGACACTTCTCTCACATGTGGCTAATTCTATGTTGGTCGGATAAGTCAAATGAGCTCCTGAAGCAGTATCTGAAGATCAGAGCTCTAACAATAATGACCTGAGAAGATGTTTTGGCATTCAGCTATAGCAAATGTGTTGTTTCACAAACTGAATCTCAGATTTTCGTTAGATCTCTCACCACATAGAAAGTTACACTGAAGTTGCAGTGAACTTTCACATGCCCAGATTTATCAAACCACAGTATTTACCACCCATGTTCTTCAGCTCCTTGACCTGCACTGTGTGGTCAATTAATAAATTGGCAATCTGTTAGGCTGTTTCACACTGGGATTGAGTGAGGATGACAAGGAGAGGGCCCTATATCAGTGGTTTCCTTTCAAAGTACACTTAAATACCATCAAAACCACAATCAATGGCAATGCACACAAATGTTTAACAAAGCTTTTAACCTTTTAACAATCAGGCCATCTGCCTTTCAAGAAATATTGCTCTTGGTTCAAACAGCAAAGCAATGGATTGTATACATCCTACAGGCTCTTATGACTGGAATCTGTAGGTGAGTGACGCCCTGGGAATCTCTTCAACTACCCATCCCCTCTGAGGTAAAAAAAAATAAATTGTAGGGACTACTATGCAAGAGCCATCCCACAAACCAAATCCAGTCAAGTCACAGTCTGATAAACAGTGACAGGAAGGAAGACGAAACTGGGTCTCAGCGATTCCTCCTGAACCTCCCCAGCAGACGTGGGTATATATGCAACACGATGTAGGACGTGTGATCCTTTTCCTGAAGAAGGGATGGGAAAAAACTCCACTGCTGTTTTTGAACATAAGCACTCTACCTTCCAAACCTAGTTACAGGATCAGCAGCGGCCAAGCCAGAGACACCTATCCCAGACTTGGTGGAAGGAAGCCCTGTAGCTGCAGTAGGATCTAGACTAGCCTAGCAACTGGAGATGCCAAAAGTGAAAGTGAGAGTACATCCAACTGTGAGTAACCAGTATCTGCATTAAAAGGCAAAACCAGGACATAAATTGGATTTGGCCAAGTGTGAACCACGACTGTAGAAAGTTATTCTTAGTTACAAAATACCCAGGGAAATCTCTGGCTCACATGACTGCACAAAACTCTGATGAGGCACAGCCATGTGCCAGGAAGAAAAGTGCTGCACAGCAGGTGTCTTGTCCTGACTACTGGAGCTATAAGAAAATGCTGCACCACAAGAATTGTGGCATTTTAAACACTGGTGAGGACAGTACAGGGGATGAGGAGATGACTGTGGTAGTTAAACAAATCAATCAGAAGTGGGCTACAAGGATATGAGCTTTAGGGATAGACACTGGACACAGATTTCAGAACTGGCTTTGATTGTTGAGGGTAAAAATGTCTTCAGCCATTCATCAGGAGAGACTGAAGGATCTGA
>NW_010162456.1:0-3734 GCF_000695765.1 Mesitornis unicolor | reverse complement strand
CAGGAAAAATCCAATCCACTAATTCATAAGCATCAGAGTCCCCAGGGGCAGATACCAAAGGCAGAAACAGGGCTGAATTCAAGAGGGGGAGTACTGTCTTGGGGAAATAGACACTGCTGAACACCTACACAGTTGGCAAAGTAGTTTCACTGCATGTAGATATGCTGAAGAAAGAAGCATTTGCTTGACTTGACGAAAACTAGGTGCTACTGCCTATTAGTCAATGGCATTAACCTTGTAGATATACAATCTGTATTGGAATATGATGCACTTGAAGTTTTGGGGGATTTGCTCACTGTTTTTCTGGAGAATGTTCTTCCAAGACTTTTATACTTCATTGACAGAAATGAAAGATGGCTAAGGCTTGTAATCAAGAAATTTCTTTTTATGTGACAGTATGATCAAGGAGTCAAGGTATTTTTGTCTGTAGTGCTTGTAGTCTCTAAATGTTTACAGGAACATCAATGGATTTCCCCAGTGGAATATTCAAAGGCAGAAATTCCTCCAGGATCAATATCCATTTAAATATATGTATCTGGAATAAAAAGTTCTGCATCTAGGTAGTCACCTTGGTAGTCAGTGGAGAAACAGGCATTTTCAGGACATGATCCATCTGACCTATTCAGACATTACTGTAGGATGACAAAAGTCAGGCATTGTCCATTTCTCCCTGTTAAATATAAAAGGAACATAGAGTGAAGCTGTGAATTTGTACATGTAATCAGATGAATCCTGCCACTAAAGCCTGCCTCTGTTGCTAAAGAAAATGCATCATCTCCTTCAGAAGGTAATCATTCTTCAGGAGAGGTCTTCAAAATCAGATTAAAATGGGCACAGTAAAGAAAGGCCGTGTTTGTTTGAAAGTAACACGTTTAAAGCTTCTGGCTTTCTTTCAGCTTCTTTTCTAGGTGCAGGTCCAAATTTCTAACAAAGTCAGAATTCTTGCTGCAGAGAATTCTTGCTGCAGAGGCAAGCCAAAGAGGAGTACCCAGTGGTCCTTATGAGGAACAAGTTAAACCTGTGTAATGCAGACTTCATCTCCCAGATGTGGGGAGCAATGCAGGTGTTTCCCTTTCTCCATCACATGGTGAGTTTGTCTCATTATTTCATGTGCTTCTTTCTATAGCCGAGATGGACTGAAATCCCTGAAATAGGTGGAGTGATGAAAGATCTGGCCAACACCTCAGAAATGCTGATGATGTGCCACTGGTGTTGACAGTTACTCCACCCATATATTCATATTTTCCTAAAAATTTTAGGAAAAGCCTATGAAATAAGGGAGGTGTTAAACCTGACAGTAGAGGCCCAGGAAGAAAGAGAAGCTAAGGGGTACTTCTGATGGGAACAGCTCCCAGAAAGCATTGTCTATGTAATAACAAGTAAAAGCACCAGCGACTGAGAAGAGAAGGTGGACTTCAGGTAGGATTAGTAATGAAACCGCAAATGGTGGAGGAAAAAGAATTATAAATGCTTTATACCAGCACCTTCAGTAGAAGGTTCTGAATTTCCTCTGCAACTTTCCACCAGTTGAAAGGTTACTAAAATCTGCAGGCTCCGTTTGGAATGAGTGAAACATCCTAAGATGCAGGGATCCAGCCAAAGAGCTGGAACAGCTGAGTCATTAAGTGCAAAGCAGTGCTTAGAAGGGCCATTGGGATTGGATCATGGCAGCTTCTCAGAAATCTGCTGAGTTACATCTGCTAGTGGGCAGAGAAAGACTGAGCCACCACTCTTGGCTTAAGCGAAATTACAGTTTAAGCCAAAGACCAATGAGACATTGATGACGGACAGATGGACATTTGGATCATGCACTTAAAAAAGACGAATGCAGCTAACTGGAATGCAGATACTGATTTTAGGTTTTGAAGGTGTTAGCATAAACTATGACAAAAGAAACCAATCCTTAATCTTCAATTTGCATTAACAGAGGAGAGTAAGGAGGAACTATCCCTTTCTTTTCCTTTCTCCGTTTTTGCTCTGTAATTCTTGGATGAAATGTCTAAGTGGAAAATAAATCTAGTGCAAGTTCAGGCGTCAACATGAAATGTGAAAAAAATTGCAACATGGGAAGAGAACATAATCAAGTGTTCTGGGCATGAATACAGTACAATTATGAGAATTTTCATATATCTGAACAAGATAATCCCTACAGATACCTCAAGCAAACTGCTCTGAAAGTAGTTAAAAACTTTTGCTGAATTATCAGCATAAGGCCAAGGTAAAAAAGTTCAACTTAAACAGCATTTAACTGCTGAGGGCTAAGCTGTGCAGGATAGATAAGTTTCAGTTAAGGCAATAGCAATCTTCCACTGACTTCAGCTTCAAGACCTAAGCTCTAAGGTTAAAAATAAATATAAATACTGTTAACAGTCAACAGACACTGCTTCCTGCACTGAATTGCATGTAGGGCACTTCATGCAATAAGCCCAGCTGCTTGGGCGAGGCAGCTGGACACTGCCTTAGCTAGAGATTTGGAGAAGGTATCAAAAATACCAAGATTAGTTTATGTGAACAGTTTTCAAAACCCAGATGTTCTCAAATTGTGAACTTTTATAACATTCTCTGTGAACAGAAGGGTAACTATAAGGTCTTTCTTTGATCCAGATGCTGCCAAGCCACAAGGCAAGGTTGCTTGTTTGAACTTCAGAAAACTGACACTGAATGTTACCTCTGTCTTAGCTGGACATGACAGCGTGAATAAACAGTGCTATCTGAATCTTGCGAAACGGATTAAGAACTGACGATGATGATATGCTTAAAATGTCTCCCATGTGGTTGCTGTGGGAAACTGAGTGGAAATACCATAGAAACCTGCAGAACTTTATGTAAGAGGAACCCCTCATGTCCTCTGACCAAATCTGGGTGATGTTGGGAGGAAAAGTCTCCAGAGGAGTTGTGGAAAAGATCACATCTTGGTGGCCAGCAAAGGCTGTGGGAGCCACAGAAAATAATCAGCAAGGAAGTGGTTTTATCCATAGTTGAGGAGGAGAGAGAGAGAGAGAGAGTTAGCAGTGTGGAAATGTATTAAACAAAGGGATCTGCATAGCTTCCACTCTAGACTAAATTCTGAAATTAAACTTGAACAGGAAAGCCTCCAGATGATGTCAGAGTGGTTTAGCAGCAATCTTGTCAATATGTTTTCTCAAGACAGGCCAGAGGCTGGCAAGGAATTCTGTCATCATCAAGAGATGATTTCATAAATGGGTGACGAGACAGATATTTCCTGAGAGTATAGTACCTTACTGTTCTGTGAAGAAGTCAGTAGGTCTTCTATAACAATTCTCCTGTTTTCCTCTTGCTCAGTCTTAAAAATAGTTAATATCACGTAATGTCCTCTATTGTATAGAAGCTGTTGAAGCACTTGTAGAGCATCAGTAGACACAGGCAGACAAAAAAGAAATTGCTAACAAGTAGTACATTTATATAGTATCATCTCTAGTACCAATATTTTTAACTTAACAAAAGAAAAAAATGAAGAATGCTCCTATACACATAATTTTCAGACAGAAGATTAGATTTAAGAAGCCATTCACAGCATATTATCCATAAGAGAAGAGGAACAACTGCCTGCACTTAGAGCTGCACTACCAACCACCAGGATCTCTCAGGTCTAAATCTCTCAGCTGGAAATGATTGATTTCCGGCCTTCTCGGTCTCTGCTAGTTTGAATGCTTATCTCTGATTATGGCTGTTATCTATGGCTGTTATCAATGATCTGGATGAGGGGATTGAGT
>NW_010162455.1:365-640 GCF_000695765.1 Mesitornis unicolor | reverse complement strand
AAACCCGGAGCGTTGCTGGGCTCTACCTGAGGTGATTCAGTGGTTAACACAAAGGTGTTTTAGCCGTACCTGGTGGCTGCACAAGTGGGATGTGAACAGAGAACAAACATCCCCGCCTCTTGAAGTATTTGTTCTGCTTTTCCATATTCACCTGGTCCCCCCTGACCTCCGTTTCTCCGTGACTGGTATTGTATTGTTACCCCGGGTGTAATGGCCATGCACTGATTTCTGTGTCCAGCAGCTTCCTCGTGGCTCGTTTGCTGGGCCTTGCCCTC
>NW_010162455.1:0-224 GCF_000695765.1 Mesitornis unicolor | reverse complement strand
GAGATGGGGCTGTGAGATGGGGCGCGTTCGGGTGGCTCTGTGCTCCCCCGGTTCTGGGGAGCCTGTGGTCAGCGGCGGCCGTCCCTTCCTGGGGTCCGTACTCGTGCTCTGCCCGCTCTGTGGCTGGGAGTTGCTCCTCCGTGGCAGGGGTGGCTGTGGCTGTCGCTGTGGAGGTGCTGGGTTGTGGGAACCCGTTGCTGTCAGCGTGGCCGTCTCCTGGCCCC
>NW_010162454.1:25927-27109 GCF_000695765.1 Mesitornis unicolor | reverse complement strand
AATTAGTTCTGTTTAGCTCAAAGCAGGACATTTCCTGATGAGTACAGGTCAGTAACTCAGCTCTGTTCTGCATCTCACTGCCAAACCTTCATCCACTTTGTGTCTTCTTTCAGGCAGAAAGATGTCATGAATGGGTTTGTTTTTTCCATTTTGATCCTCTAAATGCAAATATTAAAATGTGCTTCACAGAGTTCTGAACACAGTTGTAAAGAAACTTCACAAAGGAAGTTTCCAATTATCTTAAGGTTGATTGAGCAAATTTTCATGCTAGCTGACGGAAATCCCCAGGGCTAAGGCTTTTAAACTTAGCGGAATTACTAACTTTGGGATAGATTTCTCTTAAAAGATGACTTGAGTTTCTGTTAATTAATTTGCTGATTATTAAAAAAAATAACCTGACTTTCCTTTTAGTTGGAGTGCTTATAATTAAATACATTTAACTTTTTCTACTAAGCATCATTTCTGAGAATAGTGCTAAGAAGTTACGTGAAGTGAAGATAACCTCTGTCTGTGTTAATTCATTGATTTTGTAACTAGGTCTCAAAATGTTAATTAGTATTATTTTTAACAGTGTACTTTAAAAGCAGTGGACACTTTCTTGGCTATATGTATGCCAACACTTTTTAGAGGTGGGAAGAACTGTTACTGTGCAGTGCTGCTTGAGGTTTTGGAAGTCTGGTTTCAAATGTTTAGTATTAACACTTTATTCCCCCCCCCCTTAGTCAAACCTGTGTGCATACAGGAGTGAAATGTTAATTTCAGGACTACAGTCCTCACTTAAACTGGTAACAAAGTGTAATCTCAATCCTGTTTCATTCTGTGCCCTGGGTAAGTTACTTAAACTGTTGTCTTTTCACCTATGTACCTGGAAGGTGGAATAAGGCTTCCCTAGGGTATCCAAGTGCTGTGGTTCTTAACTGCCGCAAGCCGATGTTGCCTTTATGAAAAATGCGCTGGCAGGTCTGAGTGGCGCTGTGTGACACAGTCTCCCTTTCCGTGCTCCCTGAACACCACGGTGGCAGGCAGCTTGGGTCAGCACTTTCTGTCATTGGAACTGCCTCTCTTGGGATGGGGCTAGCAGGGATAGTGAATACTTTAGCGAAAGTTTCTGAATAAGTTGGGTTTTATTTAAAAAAAACACAACAAAACAACCCCCAGATTAAACAACTAACAACTAATTTT
>NW_010162454.1:0-25896 GCF_000695765.1 Mesitornis unicolor | reverse complement strand
CCTGCTGATGGAAATACAACTTGAAATTGTCCAGTCAGTGAGCTTGATCTGAGTAGTGACTCTGGTAAAAACATTTTCCCATTACTTTTTGAAAGGAAAAAGACTGACATCCATGGAGACCTTTTACGTCTACTGGACAACATTTTTGGTAGTTTGCGTGAGGCGCTTATGTGAGTGTCACCAATTCATATTATGAACATAATTTTTAAGGTCGAGAGCAGGCTGAACTGACTGGACACAGGCTGGCAAGTTTGGGAATAAAATTTGATCAGATTATCCACTCCTCCATGACAAGAGCAACTGAAACCACTGAAATTATAAGTAAACATCTCCCAGGTGAGTGACTTCCCTTAATTTTCATTGTTTTCTGATCCTTAAAACTGCTTTGGTTGAGATGTTATTTAGCTGACTTCCAGCCCTATGTGAACATGTCTATATTGATAAAGAAACTAAGAACCCTAATTCTGCTTGTTTCCAGTTCATCTTTAAAAATACCAGAGTCATCTGCCCCTCTGAGCGAGTGACTGCTACCTGTATGTACCGCTGCGTAGGAGAACTCTGCTGGTTGCTCTTCACTTACGTGTTTTGTAAAGCAAAAGCTGTCACAGGCCATCAGCTGACCTCCTAGCTGTCAGTTCTCTTAACCGTTCTGTGTTTGTTTTCTTAAATGTGTTGCTTCCAAAAAACCCCCCTTAAACCACCTTTCCTTCCTCAGAGTAAGAGATTAAAATATGAACGTAAATATTAAATATCAAAAGAGTAACATTGACATTAATTAGCAGTAAGCATTAACTGACATACAGCTCTAGATTAACATCCTTGCAAGTGAATTTCTTCAAAGTGCAGCAGGCTGGTAAGACTCAAGCTGCTGTGCCAAGCTGTTCTCAGTCAAAAGAAACTTTGTCTCGCTGATGACAAAACAGTTGTGTTGAAGAGATTCACACTCCTTGGTAGGAAGTGTGTAGACTAAAATGGTCTTTAGGATGGAGAGGAAGGCTTCCTTCAAGAAAGAATATGAAAAATGTGTTGATTGCAGAGTTGTGGGCCTGTTTGCAGTGCCATGTGAAGTAACAACTCCTTTCTGAATGTGTCTTTAATATTTCAGGAGTCAAAAAAATTAGTACTGATCTGCTGAGAGAGGGAGCGCCTATAGAACCAGATCCTCCAGTCTCACACTGGAAACCAGAAGCTGTGGTAACTTTTTACTTTTTAAAATCTTATTTATTTATTAGTTATGTTTTGGAGTTTTTAATATACTTTGTATAGACAGTAGCAGTAACTTGCAGTGTCTGAGTTGATGCTTTTCATCATAGACCTTGGGTGATTGTATTGTCTTCTCCTCCCTATAAGTGTACAGAGCAGTTAAAATAACTTAGTCCTTAAGTACGAGTTCAGCCTCAAGTGTGCATCCCTATGAAGAAGAACTCTTTAGAAGATGCAGCCCACCTGCAAATGCAGACAGTGGCACGTGCTGCTCTGAGTTGTGTGTAACTCTGAACTCTGTGCTATTAGCAGTATTACGAAGATGGAGCTCGAATTGAGGCTGCTTTTCGAAACTTCATTCATAGAGCTGATGCAAAGCAGGAAGAAGACAGCTACGAGATCTTTGTCTGCCATGCCAACGTGATCCGCTATATCGTGTGCAGGTATGTGTTGGATTGTGTGTTCATCTGTGTCCTTTACAAGGATGTGATTTTCCATGGTAGATGGTGGATGGCACTGCTGAGCTAGGAGATGTCTTGATTTCTCTTGTTTGGAGTGGCTGGAGATCAGTGCCTGCGTTGTGAGCAGCTGCTTCTGCAGCTTCGTCACAGGATTAATTTGCAGATACAAGGCACATTGGGAAATTACAACACATTCATTCTAATTCTAAAGTGAAAACAGCTGAATTGGTTGGGCTCCAAACCTTTCTGTATGTTTGAACAGTCTCTTTAATACCATATACTTCTGCTTCCCATAAACCTGAGGACAATGTCTGTCTGCACCATTGGAAAGCAATAAATAGAGCATCTGACCGGACGTGGTTTTTTGCGGTGCTGTGGATTTGATCTTACGTAATGAAAGATTGGTTTATCTTTCAAAGATGGAAATCTTTGTGTTATGCTCAAGCTGTATTAGTGTGCTTTTGCAGTAACTTCCAGTATTGAATTAGAATCTTTGCACTAACATCAAGGTTGTTCATGAAGGAGAAAACGGTTCTGGATCTTTGCCTGTCTCTGTACCCAATCAGCTGAGTCTGTTTTATTCCTCTTCCCTGAGACAGTTTGTCTTGAGCAGGACAGATGTGATTAAAATTTAATCTGATCAATACCTACAACAATTTCAGTTAGCTTTATTTAGCTGAGCTAGTTAAATGCTTGCCTGTCTGCGCTGTGGACTTCTTTAGAGCTCTTCAGGAGCATTCTCTGAAATGCTTGTACACTTCTTCCCTTTGCTGTTTCTTTTCTCTTTTTAACTTCTCTTCTGCCTGCTCCAGGATCTCTGATACTACAACTGAACACAGTGCGTGCAGTGTTCCCTTTCAATCTAGCTTGACTGTAGCTGTTCCTTAATTTCTTAGCCTTTCTAAAAGACTGTCCTAAGAGCCAAAATCAAGTTATTCCTCAGTATCTGAGGCAAAAGATGCCTGAGATATTTTTTTACAGCTGGTTTACTACAATAGATTGAACTCCTGAGGACTTCAGTTAGGAGTTTTGGAATAGCTGGAGATGAGCTGTGTTACTGAATTTTTACAAAAAGCACGAGGAACTTTTTCTTGCCACTTCTGCGGAACAGTGCAGCTGAGGAAAGTAGTTCTGGAGAATAAAAGTTCATAGGCATGTGCTGGCAGCCATACAGAATGAATCACTACCTCTGCCGTTGTTAGGTACCTACCTGTGTTAAGGCTAAAATAGTGGATCAAAGTGTGCTGTTTGCCACTTAACCTCTGGTCCACAGGGGCCGTTGGGGTGGTGAGCCATCCTCTCTACCTGTCCTGAACTGCCCAGAGGTTTGTGGTGCTGCAGTTGGCTCAGTGACCAACTCGAACCTCTGCTGTTGTCCCGTTTGGTACGGGGTTGCTCAGAGCGTTCCCAGCAACCTGGCTGTGTGAGAGCTTCTGCCTTCTGTCGATTTGAATTAATCTTGCCTGTGATAATCATACTCACCTGTTGGACTCTGCTTATGCAAGTGCATTGTTGGCTCTGGTCCAGTTACCAGTGCTGCATTTTCATAGCAATTGCACAAGAAAAATGTCCAACAATTTTCTTTTTTTCTTACCTGGAACAGAAGGTGATGCTGTGAGGGCATGTTAAGATAACTGTTTATGAATAAATTATTTTTGTTGTTGTTGTTTAACAGGGCGTTGCAGTTCCCCCCGGAAGGCTGGCTGCGAATGTCTCTTAACAATGGCAGTATAACTCACTTGGTGATCCGTCCGAACGGAAGAGTGGCGCTTCGAACACTGGGTGACACAGGGTTCATGCCTCCAGATAAAATCACGCGTACCTGAATGAGCAAAACTGATGGCTGTCCAGGAGCTGCCTCTAGTCTCTTTGCACTAGTACATTCAGCTACAGTACCACTAGATTTTTATCTGTTATGTTGGGGTGTGATGCTGTCTTAAAATGTCCTTTAGCCCCTTGCCTCCTTCATACTCGTACCTGCCTTTCAGTCCAGGAAAGAAGAAGTCTTTGTAAGCCTGAAGCTCTCCAGTCCTCAAGTGTTCCCCAATACTCAAAGCTGGGCTGTGGAATGCAAAGAGATTGAATGTCTGTGTGCTCAGCAGTTGCAAGAGCACTGACTCCCCGCCTCGCCCCTGCGAATTTCTGTAACCAAAGCTTGCTCCTCTGGATATTTCTCTTGTGCAGGAAAGCAGTTGGTGTGGGAAGGGGAAGGAACAGCCTTGTATCATGCTGCAGCTACAACTGAAGATGAGCCAGCTTGTTTCAGCTCTTGCAGAAGTGATAGGGTATTCTGCTGTTCAGATAAGGAAGGGATAATGCTTCAGTTTTTGTAAGCTGTTGAGGATGTGTGTTTGTGTCATTGTTTCCCTCTGCCCCTGGAAAACTCATGTAATCTGTGCCTGGAGGTTATAAGCATAAGGAGGGTAAAAAAAACCAACCATTTGCCTCAGCACTGTGGTGCTAGAATTAACTGCTGCTTATATTGAGTGTACCTCCATCCTCAGGAAGTACTTTAAGATATTCTGAACAATGTTTTTCAGTCTCATAAAGCCTTTAACTAAAACTTGGTCTGTAGAAGGATGTAGGAATGAGTTCTTGTAGCAGTAAGATGGAAGGAAAGGCAGGCGGCAATTTTCCGCAAGTGTTTCCAGTTACCGGCTCTTTCTTGTTTCTGCTCTGTCCCATTGACTTCTATTTGTTGGTACCTTGCTTTCAGAGCAGAGCGACACCACCACAGGGCTCAAGGTAGCAGTGCTTCAGGTCAGGTTCTGCAGTATTGGAGCAAATGGCTGCATAAAGCTACTGGTGCCTGAATGGTGAAAAACTGCCTGTGGGATGGCTCTTCTAGGCTGAGCAGTGCAGCTGCCAGGCAGAATGATTTAAGTGGCTCCTCTGTACGCTCTGACACTGCTGGACTTGTTCTGGTACAAATGCAGGTGGTGTCATTTTTGAGAGGAGGGCTTGGTAGCATTTCACCTTTCAGATGTTTGCTGCGCACCTGAACAGCTGTAGTAACTTAGCTCAATAGCTGCAATGTTGAAAGATGTCACCAAATGCATAATACGCCTTGGTGATGGGGTGCATACTATAGACCAGCAAACATACATAAATAAGTAGTTTAACAGGGTCTCTTATCACCAAGAATGTTGATGAGATCCTAAACTTGCACCTGTCAGAGCTGCAGAAAGCAGCATCATGGCACCCAACCTAGCAGGACCAGGGTTGATTGGTACAGGACTGTTGCATCAGGATGATCTCAGCCACTGGGGATAGTAGGGAACAAACCATGGTCATCGTGTAGTGCAGGTTGTGGGGGCAAGAGGAAACCATCTCTTTGCAATGAGCATAATTTATCAGTTTTTGTCTCTTAACTTTTTAACAGTTTTGAATAAAATAACTGGTCCGTCTTTCTTGTCTCTTCAGTTAAAAGTTGTGTGGCCATCTCCCGTAGAATGGATGGCTGAACGAAGTGCTGCACAGTGACTTGTGTTTCTGCCAGCTGAGCAGCCTTTGCATCGCGTGTTGCCATTTATCAGCTTTGTAACTCCACATACCAGCAATGTAAACTTGAGAGAATAGCTGGCTCAAAGTTCATTGCCATCACCTACAGCAATGCGTGCAAGCAGTGCCATATACAAGATGAACCCTTTGGATCTGGTGTTCTGGGAGTACAGGGGCTGTGTCACTCACCACCACATGGAAGAGGAGCACCAGAGCGAGTAAGATGAACGTCTTGTGCATTTTTGTGTGTCTGTGCATACACACACCCTCTCATAACACACCTTTCTATACCCCCACGCTAATAAATAGGTTCTTGGTGGGCAGCCAGCAAACACACACCACCTCTTTGCACATGTACAGAAATTAATGACTTTTTCAGTGGCATTTAAGTTCTGGGGAGGGAGTATGACATTTAAATCTAGCAAGTACATAATTTTTATAGTGTGCAGCCTTTCTGTCTCTTACAGACACTTTGAGATTGTTCTTCAAGTCTTCAATGGCACAATCCCGTGTCACTGTGCACACACAGATGGGTAGGGGGGTGGTGGCAAGGCCTGGACAAATGTGTGATTTGCCCACATCGTGGTTATCGCCCCAGCTGCCTACCACCAGAAATCAAACTGTGACACTTCTTGCTACTAATTTATTTTTTATTAGAAAGCAGGATAACTCTGCATTTTTAACATGACACTTGTTTTTGTTTAATCAGCCAACAAACAAAACAAACCCACAACTGATCTTTTGCACCTTTAAACATGAACTTTTGGCCAAGAAAACACAATTCAAGCAATATCAATCTGATTTAGTGTCTCTACAAGCTCTGTGTGGAAGAGCTTTCTTTACTACCGTGAACGATGAAATAGCTACATCGATTGCTATTCTTTGTTTAATAGCTGAAGTAAATACATTGCTAGAAAATGACTTCTTAAGATGCGGTACAACCGGACTAAGACACATTGTAGTATATAACACAGTTAAAAAAAATATTCTCTTGCCCGAACCAAAATAAAATTACAAAGTGAAAGACAAAGGTTTGGTGAGGGTAGTGGGAGGTGTGTGGGGGGTGTGTGTGGCTACTTGTACATACCAATACTAAGTATTAAAAAAAAAGAAAGCAAAGCATAACAAAGGTAAAAAAGGGGAAAGAAAAGAAGTAGAGCGTTAGTGCAGGTCTTCTGACAGCTCGAGAAGGACCAGGGCAGTTCTGCTGCATGCACAGCAGCTCACCAGGCTTGGCTTTAAAGTGGTAATGGGCAGTTACTCAGCATCTGAATAACTTCTCCAGAATGACAAAGACATAATTTTCATTAAATTATTAACCAGAACAAAACTAAACAAACAAAAACCCAACAACCCACAACCAACCCACCAAAAAAAACCCCAAACCCTTTAAAGTAAAACAGAGACCATAGAGACTGCATTTAAAAAAAAAACAAATCCTTGTTAAAAAAGTCTGTGAATATGCCTGGTAACAGAGCAGGTTCTGTTTGTTTTGTTGCTTTGGGTTTTTTTGTTTGGTTTTTCTTTTTTTCCCTAATGTGTCTTAAGGAATGAAACCTCCCCACCCCACAACCCCAAACTGGTTGGAATATCTCTGAATGACGGTCATTTGTAAAGTAGCTCTTTATAATTTCTAGCTCATTGGAAATAGGCTTAATTATAAATAAAGAGCTAAATAAGCCTTTTTTTTTAAAGAATAATTTCTAAAACAGGAATGCTCTCCCACAGTGGAGAGCTGTCACACCGGATAATCAAACTTGGAGACATTAAAATATGTTCAGTTCAGAAAGCCCAGAAGAAAAAAAAACGGTATTTTATGTACCTATAGTAAGTGGATGCCACTTTTTTAAAAAACTTATAAAAGAACAAAAAAATTAATTAAAAAATATGCTATAAAAGGCACTATTGAGCTTGCAAAAAGCATTAAGTGCAGGGTTTTTTTAGGTTTGTACCAAATACGGAAGCTGTTGCCAGGTGTACAGTCTGTGCACGAACAGTCACTGCAGCAACCAGGGAACCCTGCGAGCTCTGCAGGCTGAGCCCCAGCCTCGCTCCTGCTGAGCCCGCTCGGGCCTTGCATCACCCAGCCCACGGCGGGCGTTTTCCAGCCGTGCACCCGCCTTACGGACACCCAAGTAGCATCCGTGCTTCCTCATCAGCGTGTGGCACCGGTGACTCCAGATCCATCCCTTTTTTACTAGCACAGCCTTGGTGGATTTTAATTGTCTGATCAGATGTAAGTCACAACGACAGACAGTTTGTATTGTTTGGTGTTTTTTTTGGAACTAGAGGGCTATCACACTGGAGAACTCTGTTTCTGGAAGCCTTCCTTTAAGCAACATCACAACCATTAAGCTTGATATGGAAAACTGTCTTCAGTTTTGAAACAGATTCTTCAAACTCAGCAGCGTAGTGTCGAAACAAGTCATTCTTACAGAAGGCTAAAGAACAGAATCACTGACTGCTGTAACAAAGACTCATTACCACGTCAAGACTGGAGACATCGGAGTAAAAGTTTAGATTTCAGTAAAAATATTTTTAGTCCATACTCCTGTCTCTTTACAGTTGGGACATCAGGAGCCACATCATGGGTCACTGGCTACCACTCTGAGATTACAAACTAGACCATTAAGATATCTTGCTGGTAAATCTGCTGAAATTATTGCTGATGTGCTTTTGTGTAATAAGTATTAAAATCTGCTAATGTTAAACACTTCTGTGGGAAAAAAACCAGCTAATTTTTATATTCTTTTTAAATTTTCAAACTAACATTTAAAGGAATAGCAATAATTTCTATAGTGCCCCTTTACTAAAACACTCAGTATACCATGGGTGTTTTAACAGCCTCAGAACAAGCAAAGACTGACAGCTTTCTGTGTAAATACGTGCATACATACACACAGATATGTAAGTGCATGTGTCTGCATACTCCACTGTCTAGACCAAAGTGCTGGCTAGAAACACTAATTTCTGTTTATACACAGGGTTTCACGTTCATACTCAGCACTGGAGAGCTGTGGTTTCATTACCCAGGCTTTGTTTTAGGCTTTTCAGTTTGAGTACTCCCTCTGCACCTGGAAGAGCATTTCACTTCTTGCCATCCATTTCCTCTCCCGAGGTTTCTGTTCACTGACGATGTGCTACCTCCAGGCTACCCAAGCAAAAGAAGGCTAACGGGTTCATTACGACGACGACAACTGGTGATAACAAAATACCACCACTGCTAAGGAAAGGTTCAGCTCGCTGCTTTACTGGCAACAAGGGTTAACTCACAGCTACTGGACAACTGCACTGACTGTCACTAACTTCTTGTACATCACCAGTAATCTAGCTCAGATACGGCGTAAAGACATATATTCTTTTTTTTTTTAACGTACAGTTGTCCTCAATTAATTGAGGAAAAATAAATAGCCAAGTACAAACCTCATGTCACTTCCGTAACATTGTGGGTTACTTCCCTCTGCTCTAACAAGGAAAATAGAATTGAAGTCCCAGGAAGATGAATCACATTTTAATGGGCAGGAGGCTCTGAAAAATAGCGCAGTTTTAACAGCGCATGGTTGACACACGCTGGACTGTAGCGCCCAGGGCTCCCGGGGTCTGGAGCGAACGAGGCAGCGGTGCCGTATTTTCCTGGACTTCCTGTTACGGGGCTGCTTCTTCCTGAATTCGAATACACGGAAGCACTTGGAAGGCCAGCAGCAGTGATCTGAGACTTGGATCTTGCCTTCAGTGCTGGGCTTGGCCAACTGAAAGAAGCAAGAAGTAATTTTGCATTTTGTTAAGAAACCGGCGGTAAGGAGAGCAGTACCTGTCCTCAGTATCACTTGCAGGGCTTAGAAATAATGCACCAGCAGAGAAAAATGGTAGCTGGGACAACAGAGGTCTGAGAACAAACAGCAACAGCACTGTGCATTACGTGTAGACATCTTGCCTCATCTGCTCCAAATGGCCACTAAGCAAAGAAACGGGCGCTTGTGAAGCACCTGAGCAATTTTAGTCCAGTGCCCCCATTAGAAAACGGCACCAAGACCAAAGCTGCCCTGATCTTGGGCAGTGCCGCAGCTGCTGCTGAGGCAGAGCATCATTCCCCGCCTCCTCTTTAAAAATAATCTTTGTGTTTGGATGCCACAGAAGTAATAATCATTCTTCTACGTAGTAAGTGTCAGATTTTTTTCTTAAGTCAACGGGAGCTAGTATCTAAAATTTCTTTGAAAACAGAGAAAAAGATATTTGTTAAATTAAAAACCCATTTCTGAAAAAGCCTTTTCTTTTTCTCTAAATTTTGTCTTAAGCAAGGCAGAATGACCAAAGGTTGATTCTAGCACCCGTTCATTCTATGTGAGGTAATTTCTTATGATGAACAGAAAACACGCTACAAGCTAAATACAAAAGGTTTTTTAAATAAATAAATCATAAAAACCAACCCAGGCATCCCCCAGCGATGAGATACACGCGCACACGGCGTATTTAAAACCTTTTGAAAAGAAATTTTCTTCTGACAGACCTACTGGTACCTGTATCACTAGGCCTGATTTTTGCAGTTAAAATCCTACACACCTAAACCCAACGTGATCCAAGTCTGTCATTTCTTCCCTTTTGGCAGAGGTAGCACTGCAAAATTAAGGAGGCTGCAGCACGAGCCTTGGCGCTGACAAATAATCACAGTAATGCTTTTTTATGTGATAGAACAGTGATTACACATAAACATCTCATGTTATGTTTTAGCACTTAAGAATAACACAGTGAACCTTTCAGACATTGGAATAATGATGAAAAATACCCTAGTAATTGGCCTATTTCTTAAAAAAAATAATTACAAAAATCAGGGGATGAGAGAATTTGACTTTGAAAAGTGAAGCGGTACAACAACACCAAATCGTATATGAAAATGCTTCCCCATTTCTACTCCACTTTAAATCACAGAAACATCTTAGCTTCCTGGGTTTTTCCCAAGAACGAGCTGGCCCTGTTTCAGTGCACTGCTGGAAATACAGAGACAAAGTTAAGCTGCTTTCTTTCCCAGTGCTCGCACTGGGCAGCATCTCCCCTTGCATTACCATCTGCACTCCTGCCAGCCCTGTCACACCTTGTTTCAGCTCTCTCCACAACATTCTTCCTGCTCCGATCTCTGCTAATTTAACACAGTTGCACTTCTCAGCTGCTGGTTCCCAACTCCTACTCTGAATTTTATGGCCAATAAAGCCAGTCTATTATATTTTTAAATTCTCACAAGCTCTGACATAGCTTTAGAGCTTCTGTCTGTAAAGCATGCTTGAAAAAATTAATGTTTAATACCCATACTGAGAACTTCTTAGTGGAAACAGTTCTCATAATAAGTGGAATTTCATGCTAGAAGAAACAAGAAAAAAGCAGAAGTCAGTACAGGTCATTTGGTGCCTTTCTGTTCCTGTCCCCTGTCCAATCTGTTGTGTGGCACTGGGTCATCCGTTTCTTTTCTGAGAACTTTATCATGGCTGTATGTAAGTGTTAGCCTGTCTACACAAGGGACTCTTCAGTGTTCTGACCAATGTCTGTCAAAATGGAATTAAATCTTCATGTTAATTCAATTACCAAAAGAAGCCAAAGGGTCCAAGTACCAAGTAATAAATCAGCACACAGACACGTGTGCCAACTGGAGAACACTGTCACTCTTGAGACCTCCGTTTTCTGTCTGATTTGTCTGTACAGATGTGCTGAAGTTACGTGGAACTGCAGTGTAATGGAAGGAATTTGACCAGCACCAGCAAACTTCCCTCATTCACAGACTCCAACCAAAAAGGCTGGGTGATTAATTTCAGAAACATACTAACAGTTAACACGGTTGCACATTTAAACCAAGGTTTTTGTGAGCAACAAGGCCTGAAATTCTACCTATTCAAGCTCTTCTGTGTCTGACCTGCTAAAAATTTCATTTCAACTCATGTGACTGCACCTGCAGAAATACCTTTGCCTGTCAGATGAAGAGTACGACTGCACTGCATGTTTCCATTTGTAAATAACCGGGTATTTCTGTGGATCAATCTCTGCTGCTTCTATAGCTGCTAACACATCACTATCCAGCTTCGAGGGCTGCTCCCTAGAATATAAACAGAATCAGATGAAAAGAGAACTATGTATTTGTTCAGGCAATAAAACATTCCAATTTCAAAACATTTATTTTTGAAATAAGCAAACAAATTGCCCTTGCTCCTCTATGAACACTGTTTCTCTAAGAACTTTTTCCAGCAGGCCCACACATAAATGACTGTCCATTATTACACAGTAGCCTCATAAAATAAAAGTTTTGAAAACTTAATCTGAGAACATCCCAAGAGTGCAGTGAACACTTTGTTGGACTTATCATGAAGTCACAAGCCTGTCAGATGAATGGTACACAGCAAAGTTAGCTGAAACTGATTTGGAAACAAAACTCTTCTTCCTCCTTGTGTTTCAGATGTGGACTCAGGTAATCAGCTGCAAGAGAGCTGTGTGGCTACTGCACAAGCATCGCGGCACTTGAAGACAATCATTCAAGGCTGACGGCAACCGGCATTGCTTACTATCACATCATCTCAGCCTCGCCGTCAGTGACACTCTGAAAAGCATCTTGATTTGTTTTGTGTACATAAGCCAAAGGACAAGTAAGTGTTAAAAAGGTGATTCTTACCCAAGCAGGAATAACTTCTTAGAGTTGTCATTTGTGGGTGAAGCCTTCCAAAAACCTTTCTGTGAAGAAAGTTCTTGACGTTGTGCCTCGTTGCTCTGAGTTCCAGGTTCCATGGACGGCCTCTCCTTTTCTGGGGGAATTTTGTGTTCTGTCCTTAACTTGGTCTCTCCAGGTTTACCTGCAACACTTGGCTCACAAGAACTTGCCAGGGAAAATGCATAGCCGGTCTGATCCCGATGGTCCTTGGATATTCTCACCTGACTTGTTCCTGCAGCTGGAATCATCTCATTCACAGTTTTTTCAGTGATTTTATTTGATCCTCCTGCAACCTCTTGTTCTTGGAATGACAGGCTTTCAAATTCTGACATTAAATTGGAAACGGGTGACACAAGGCATTCTTCTCCACCATGCAAATGCTTTCCGTCACTGATTATCCTTTCACTGGACACAGGACTACAAAATCCATTTTTGCTGGAAGAAGCTGCCTTTTCATAGTGCCTGGGGTGATCTGATGTTTCTATAATGTTTCCTGTGTGCTCCATTGACAAGATATCACACTCAGCGTCTCCGATAGCACCGACATGAGGTTCTTTGGACACGACGGGTTGGCTGATTTTCCGTGCTGCATTTTGTCTGTTTTTAATTTCTTCTAAGCTCATGTCATCATCGTCCTCATCCAAAAATGCTCCAACAGAAATAGAATTGCAGCACTTTTTACTCTTGCCTGTAAACAATTTAAATAAGACCAACACATAAAAAGACTTTCAACAGAATGCCAGCCAAATAAACTAGGAACAAATAAACAACCTTTATGCCTTATGCTATTTCTTGAAGCCCTCTCTAATTTTATTTATGCAACAGCATGAACGAACCTAACTAAAGTTACAAATGCAAAATGACATTACAGCTGCATCTTCTTTGGAAATAACCTTTTATATCCTAGTCATTCGAGAAGTGAATGTGAATCCTCACTTCAATAATTAGCCAGCAACAAAGAACGAAGTTAGGATAATGCAGAAGAGAGTAGGAAAATATTGCTAATACAGAATAGCTTAAGTTTCCATCTCTTCCAAAGCACAAAGGCTTATGATCAGTCCATAACCACCCTTCAGGGTCTCGTCAGCCCAGGTCTGTCCCAGTACCAGAGGCCTTTCAGATCTATAACTGCACAGGAGGAGGAAGGAGCACAAAGATCTGGGCCTGCTGCGTGCCTTCTGTAAACAAATGGCAAGCAGTGGTCTAAGAAGGTACTACAGCTTTCCTGGGTTTTGTTCAGTGCGTCTTTCACTCTCAACTGCAAAGAACTGTTCCTTCATTTTAGGAAGTGATTTATTCTGTACCTGTGGATTCTATAATCTAAGGCGAATTCCCAATGCTCTGAGTAAAAACTTACTGAAGACAGAGGTTTCCTTACAGGAATTTCATTTGGGGGCTACCATCAAATAAAGTACTTCAAAAGAAAGGTAACAAACATCTGATGAGGTCTGTTCTAGTTCTCCTACATTCGCAGTGTTATTAACTACTTTTCCAATACCATAATCAGACTGTTTGGTAACAGATTAACAATAGCAACCACAACAGGCGAGTAATGCTTCCCCTGGGCACCAGGCTTTTTCTCCCTCTTCTCCCTAGGTACCACCTGTTGTTCATAGCACTGCCCTTTTCTTACCAGAAGGATGTGGAGTTTTATATCTATTGCAGGTTTCATTTTCCCCTGTTTCTTGCTGAGCCTTTTCGCTCATTTCCCGATGACTCAGGTACTCTTCTAATTTTCTCAACCCCTCCTGGGAAGACAGATCAACAAAACAGCCCAGAAATTCCCAGTATTCAACCCACGGGAACCCCAGTTCATGAGCTAACTCCCTGCAATAAATAAAATAAAACGAATCATTTGTGAAGACATAAGTATTAGTTTGACAATAACTTTTCTGAATACATTTTATCAGCTATTAAGAGGAGTATAAACGTGCGACTGGGCAACACAATTCTGCAACAAGCAACAGTCTGCAAAGGCGACTTAGCAAAACATCTTTAGCAAACATAGCAGCAGCTAAATTTCTTCTAGAATATTTGTCAAATTTACTATCCTTTAACACCATAAATATTGCTGTTTTAAAACTGACTGTATCTAGACATCAGATAGAGATGAATCCCCACTGACGCAGGCACAATCTGAATGATACTCCATTCAATAGCTTTTTCTATTTGGGAACAGGAGAAGGTAGAAGGAAGTGGGGTTATTTTAAAGAAGGAAATCTAACAAGCTTTTAACAAAGTCTGTGTTTTCCATATATTGCTGATACAAGGTATTTTCAAGGCAAGGACACATACCGCAACACACAGCTTTTATAAAGCAGAACATTTGTATTATTATTATTATTATTTGTATCTCTTTTTAACAATCCCTCAATTTTACAGAAAAGTAGGCTATGCATAATTTCAGATCTTCTGACAAATTAGGCAAATAAATGTCGGAGAAAAGCATTCTATACACACCATCAGCAATAGTTAAAATATTTCCAAAGCTAAGAAAGGTAGGTGTTATGTTTTCAGTTATTTTGTTTACACAAAAATACAGTAAATATCCAACTACGATGTACTTCGTAAAATATTTCTGCCAGTAACATTTACCCCAAAGTATTGTTCAGTAAGTAATAACTGAACTCAGCACAAGTCTTCTGCTTTTAATTGCTCTGTCTATTGCTAATTTTTTATACTGAAACTCATTTAGATACCTTCCAACCCTTTCAACACCTCTCTCCAGATCAGATTTCCTGACATTGTGAAAGAAGCCAGCTCTCTCTCGAGGTGGAGTCTTCCAAAGCCTGCGAAATTCTTCAGCCTTTTAAAAAAGAAAAATAATTTTAAAATCTACACCCCACAACATGAAGCTAACTCGGTGCTGGCTAAACGTCTACCTCTAGGTCTAAAAGACATTTAGCTGCTTGTTGTCTACACGTGAAAAACTGTAGTTCTGAAACAAGCATTCCTCAACTCTAGCTACGAGGAATCTCAGACGGGATCATTGGTTACTCCTTCCGCTATTACTGGTTACTTTGATCTCATAAATGCTTATTAAGAGTAAGGACCATAATGTGTAACAACCCTAAAGAACACCGTACAGATACTAAGTCTGTCTGGTTTTAATTTGTGTGTAGCACGGAACAGGTATGTCTTCTAGTTTTGCCATGTCGTTATAATTTTATGTAATGATAAATGCTCTCTTGGTCACCGGTTTCTAGGTTGCAAAGGTGGTATTTTTATATGTATTTATTTAATTCCACAGACTCACTACAACTGTTAGAATATATTCTTGCCGTATATTTTGAAATTTGAATTTGAACTGCTAAAGGCAATAAACTAATGGATTTTTGTAAAAGCCCAAACTTTATGCCTTTATACGATGGAAGTCGGCAACAATAACTAAGAATTACATCCAGACATTAAAAGTATCTGTCAGCAATCAAAGTACTACATTGTTTACACTCTAGGTAGATTTTTTTTCAGAGTATAAAATATATTTACATTTTTGTCAGGTGAATTGAAAATTGACCAACAAGCACATTTAGAACAAAAAGCATTGAGCATTTTGGTAAAACTCAGTCCTGGAAGAATTCATGCATTAGATGCCAGAAAGTTCTCTATTGTCTTTACTCATGATTTCTAAAGCTGTCATACTTGTAGCACATTGTTATGAAACAAACGAGTCAAAGAAATGCCTGCAAATTTATACTGTATTTAACTGGTATCTAACTATTCCTTCTGAAAACTTCACTTTCTACTACACAATCAATATTTTTCCAAAACTATCCCAGCATCTGCTATTTGGTTATCGGTTTTTCCATCTAGAACGAAATACTGTTCGCTCAACAAGCGGAGGTGACAAACTGCTCCTAACATCCAGCGCCAATTTCTAGAAATGAGATAAAGACACAGGTAGGATTTTTTTAGACTGATTCACAGCCACATTGAAAGGCTTTGTTTCAGATTAGAAACTTGGAGCAATTATCTGTAAGACAACATAAGGTTTGCCAAAGAGTGCTCTTTGAATAGACTCCAATAGGAAACAGAAAACAACAACTCTCTTTTGAATGAATTTCCACTCTTCTTATTTACACCACACGTTTCTATGTTTTCAGCAATAAAAAAATCTTTCTGTGCTCCTCCTCTATGGAGGGAGATCCATCTCTTCAGGAAAGAGAGCGCCACAATCTGTCCAGGAGTGAGCTCCACCACACGATGAACTGTGGGTGAATCTGCTAATGGCTCTTCATTTGAAAAAAAAAGAAAAAAAAGGAATAAAAAATAGGCATTAAGAGTCACATGACATTCTCTTCTTACCTTTGAGGGGCTCATGGGGCCTGCAAAAGCTCGTATCGACAGCACTGGGTCTTTGGGGCTGCCAGCGTATTTAGATAAAGTTCTTTGGGGGCTGTCGTCTGTCTGATCAGGGGACCATGGCGCACCAATTACAGGAGCTGAGGAATTGTCTTCTGCTCTCAAGAGTGGTACATAGTATCGACCTAAAAAAAGGTAATACAAAGCTTTCCTACTGAGTTTACATTACATTACCCCGCTGCTTCTTCCTAGACTACCAATACACCCGAATACTTCACCAGCTGACTTTATTTCATTAGTAAAACTATTTCCAATTCAAACTCGCTGTTTCAATGTTTATTGACTGCTTACAGATTGTATTTTAGTGCAGGCTCCCCTCTCTCTCAAATACAGAAACTGATACACGTATCTCTCCCCTAAGGATCTTCAGCGAATACCAAAATGTCAGTTTGCAGATGCCTAAACCCTCACATGACAAAACAGTGAAAAGTTCCGTGTCAAAGAAATCACACGACTGCCCAGCGTGACAAATAAATCTCTTGCTTTGTAAAGACCTTTTGTTTGCTTTTAAATTAAACTTTCTGCTTCAGGCTCACTGAATAAAATAGGGGCCATGCCCACATTACAGAGCTATGAGGAGAACCTTGTGATCCATACAGTACCAGTTCTGACCATGTAATTTAAAAGACAAAAATGCTTTCTGTTCCTTGCCAGTTTTAGAGTTTCTCTTTGGTTTTCAGAGCACTGTACAGTAGCATCATTTATGAAAAGGAACGCTAAAGAAGGGAAACAGAAGACAGCAAAGAGACAAAATACAGGCCTGACATAGTATAAAACTCTCAATACAGACCTTTTAAGTACTCTCTTAGCTTTTCTTTCAATTCTGCAGATTTATTCTTGCTTCTTTCACAAACTACCTGTTAATACGATTTTAATTGTTTGTTAGTAGAGCACAAGACATCAATCTCAAATCCATCACAATGTGCGCTCTTTTTGAATAGTCAATTATTGGTCTCAACCCATCTTGTACAGCGTTTTTAATTCACAGTAGAACACTAAAATACATCCACATCCATCAAATGGATACCGTAAAGGCACTGAATCATAAAATCTAGAACTTTTCCCCAGATACAACGAACATAAGATATTTTTAGTGTTATCAAAGATTTACACTCTAACGGCAACACTAGTATCTCATAACAATCTCTATCTACAGTAGTCAGTAAATGTCTGAACATGAGATCTACTGATTTGGCATAACAATTCCGGTTTTGTTGTCAACGTGGAGAGACTTACTTCTGCTGGAGTTTGATCGTATTTGTTTCTTGGATTTTTTACAATAGCTGGGTGCGAGGTAAGAACATTAACAACGTCCAAATTCCCAAACTTGCAGGCAAAATGCAATGGAGTATCAAAACCCTGCAGTGGTGAAAAGGGAAAATTCACATGCACTTGGAAACACGATAAAGCCAATCCCACGTATTTTATTTTGAGACTGGGAGAAGTGTATAAATGTCATGACCAATTATCAGGGCTCTGAACAGATCTTTTCCCACCATACAGTAAGAATCATGATTAAAACCCACAAAACTCATGCATAAGTCATTTTGCTAGAAGCATCCCCTTCTGTTCTCTTTTCCTTCTCCCTTACACATCCTTAACACCTTCAAGTTGTTTCCAAAATAACATGAAACTGGCAAACACTCAAGTCTCACCATTTTATCTGGTGTGTTCAGGTAAAGGTCCACGATGTATTGAATACGGTTCTTCAACATTGTATCGTTATCGTCTGGATACATAAGCCGCATAAACTCAGGATTTTCCAAAGTGTCCAGTAGTAACTGGCAGATCCCAGGTTGATTCTCCTTGGCAGCAACATGCATGACATTGTACCTACACCCCTCCTGAAACAAAAAAAAGACAAATATTAGGATGAACTGAAATCAAAACAGCTTCCTGACAGCCACACGCTCAACTGATTTAACTGTGAAAATACAAAGGTTCCCATACCCATACCATACAACACCAACTGTAGTTTGTTTCTTAATATTTTTTTTAGGAAAAAATGTTAACAAGACAGTACATAAACATTCAGACCTGCAGTAAATTATATGATATTGTAAATTTGTATTTACATCTTTATACCCACGTTATTCTTTCAATTAACAACATTACTCTTATACTCAGCTATAGTCTTTCTTAACATCTAAGGCAAAAGTGTGGCAAAGAAAGTCTACTAAGCTATCACATAATAAAAGGAGACAGGAAATTGAGTGTATAAAAAGAGCAGGAAAATAAGTGTACGTATATGCATATATAAAATTCAATTTGCTGTTAATATATCACATACAAAATTTCAACAACTTCCCAAAGCTGCTCTGACAGAAGTAATTTGTTAAAGTAAGATCGTCAGTGACTGCTAAACGGTACCTTACACATGGCTTCTAGATGCAGAGAACATTTTGAAATTCGGTGGTGGTGTCCCAGCAGCAGTGTTACAGCCTGGGCCCTACCCTGTTCCTTTAAGTTATTCTATTTTAAAAAACACCGGAATTATTTGCAGGAGATCAATACCAACAACAATACCACAACATCACAACAACAACACGGTTCTTGCACGACTGGATAAAACTGTCCTCACCCTAAAGAAAGAACTGCTTACTCAGTTTCTTTAACTCTCTATTTTGATGGGTGACTTAACGCAAGACAGACAGCTGCCGTGTTTCTCTTAGCTTTCAGCTAGGATCAATAAACACTGAGAAACTTTGCACTGGCAGAAACAAGATGATCTTGAATGAAGAGTAGGAAACAACATTCCTTCCAGTTCTGCTTATCAGGCCTCAAAGCTAAACCATTAAACCAGAACTTGGATTTTTCTTTTTTACCTGTACGACTGTTGGATTGTCTCCTGACCCAATCAGATAGCGAGGGTTACTCCAAATAAGCTCTGAAAATGTCGCTGTATCTCCTTTCTCGACAGCTTTCCGAAGTTTAGCAGTAAGATCTTGAGTACGCGGACTTTTATAACTGTTGGCTCTCTCTTTATTTGCAGTTTCCATCTCAGGGGAGAACAAGCCATCTATCAAAATAAAGCAACACGTTTCTAGATGCATTCTTTTCAGTGATTAATGTTTTCATACCCAGACGATGAAAACCAGCTTTTAATCTAAAATACGTATTACCTTGCATCTTCAATGTACAGGAGTAAAAAAAAAAATAGGTCAATGTCATTTAAACTTACTGGTAGTTAGCAATAGGGACGGAGGAGAATATGACTTAATCACCTTGTAAAACTGTTTTGTAATTGCCAATCTGCTTCCATGCAAACTTAAAAGCAAAATTCAACACGAAATAAGAATTTTCTGAATATTAAAACAGCTTTTGCAGTTATGTGGTTACTGGGTCCCTTTAATACAGCAGCTGGGAACACTGAAATACAGTAAGTGTTTACCATTTTATTTCTGGACTTATGAACATGGTTAATTAAATACAGCCTGCACCATTTTACTGGTGTCTTATTAAACCTGAAAATCCTGAAATCTGTGAGTAAAATAAAATCCTACCAAATATAACCAGAGACTACTAAGCAACTATGCAGACCGCTACCAACATTTTAGCTGAAGAACAGCAATGCTTTTTAGTGTAAAATTCATGCAAACCAGAATGATAATTGCTTTTAAAACTAACCAGTTTACTTTACCATAACATAGACCGTAGAAACCATACACTGAAGGCCAAACCTCATGCTTTAAGTAACAAAAAGCAGTCATTCCACAGATTCCTGGGGCCCCAATTTACTTCTGTGGTCGTTCTTCACAAAAGAAATGGCAGGATCCCAACCTACCCTATTTTTTAAAATTTCTGTACAGAAACCCTGGTGCCCCTTTCTTGGAAAAGCATCAATTAACTTTAAGGATTACTTTCTCCAGTGAGAGTATAAATTCATACAGAAGTAAAACCACATTTGAATTTTAAAAATAAAATATTTTTATTGCCTGTTTCCAATTTATTTCACAGGAAAAATGTAATTAAACACTACCTGTCGTATCTATTTATACAGCAATTTTATTTGGTGAGTAAGCTCTGGAGCTGTGATCTAACATTTGTTTACAGCTTATCTTAAACACCACCACTCTAAAGGGACTTCAATTTATTAAGATGCTTTACCCTTTGGTTTTTTTTTCTGTTATCAGTATATTGGTTATGGAGTTATTGCTTCTTCTCTCATAAAAAATTAACAGACTGTATATTGCATCTACTGTGCACAGCTGAATACTTTCACTTACCTCTATTAAATGATCCGATTTTCACTGGAGACAAACATACAGAGGACTTGCTTGGAGATGGGAAATAATCACAGATTCCTTTAGCAAATTTCTCAGCATCCTCTCGGTTTGAAAAAGCTTTAAAACGGGAACCCTTAATCATCTTAACAGCTTGGAGAGCTTCCTTTTTATCTTCATAAACATGTATTCTCTCTGCAACAAAGTACAATCAAAGTAAGTTATTTCAATGATCTCAGATTTGTTCCTAGACACAGATTACAAAATTCCCAGATCATCCTTCCAGCTCTGGTCCAAAACTGTTTATCTATCAAACCTGGCAGAAGAATCAGACGCCCTTTGAAGTTTTCTCTCTCAGAAACTGAGAAGAATAATTTTCCCACTCCAGCTAACATCAGGTGATACATGCACCGTGTTTGGCCATTCACATCAACGATGTCTGAACATCTTTTTTAATAGATGGGCCAGCTTCAGCAAGCGAGTATTTCACATCCAGGCTGAAAAGCAAACTCTGAGCTTATTCACCCTGCATTGCTTTCCACATTCTCCTGTTCAGAAAGATCAACTATGTAATGATCCCCTGTCACTACTTTGACCTCTACATCGAACCTGAGATACTAATTAAATCCTCCTCCTTCCTCTCCTTTTGCACTGTTAATTTGTTCAAATCTGAATATCCTTTTTATGAGAAAGGACACTTCTTCCTACAGTCTCAGAGGAAACAATCCTTTCTGCACCACTGTAATCCTGCTGCTAGGTAAGTTAATAATTCCTTACTGCAGGACTGATCGATAAAATGTAAAGAATGACTGATGCTTCTAGATATCATTTGGTATTAAGACAGAAAGGAAATTATTAAATCTGTTAGAAGAGACCATTTAAGTTTCAACTGATGACAGTATAAATAGTTTTATGATGGTTTATTTGTAGGATTACTTTTTATTCTTAAGAGGGATTAAAGGCACAGGATGGGTATGAGAGTAGGAGGAAATCACTTTCTCCGTCTAGGCTACGTTGAGTAGAGGATCCTCACGTATCAACTGTAATGGCAGAACACCTGGGATATCTTATAACTGTGCTTCTATGCCTCAGATACTCCAATAAATACTATTTACAGAAACAAAAAAATAATTCGAGCAACGCTTAAAATACTAATACAGTGGTGTTCATATAGAAAAAGGTCTATTTAGACATGATTGTAAAATACTTATCATTGGAAATAAAGGAAATTAGTATTTACCATTCCTTGCCAGTATGTCGTCATAAACTGGACAAACACCATAGTATAGTGGAGGATCTCTGGGCTGTGTCCCGGTATTAACTTGTGAACCAACACATCCTGCTCCACAGACTGGAGCTGAACAGTTCATGTGTGTCACAGCATCCTCTTCTGGAGGGTTCAGACCTACACAGTACCCAAAGTCTGCCTCTTCAGAAACACTTCCATGACCGTTGTGACTCGCTGCCTTCTGTGCTTCTGCCCCGCTGCAATCCGCGGGGACACTTCCAGTGGCCTCCTCTGACAGAGCCCAGCCTTTTTCCTCCAATGCTCCTTGTTGCTCCAGCAATGCCCGAGCCAATTTCTTTTCAAAAATAAACCTAGTAGTTGAGGTAATGGGCCCACATTTCAGTCCCGCCCTTACAATTTCTTCTCTAAGCTCATCAGGGGTGAGCTGCTTCAAACGGGATAATATTGTATCCATTGTTATTTCACCTATGGGAAAGGCAAAAAAGAAAGGAGATAAACTGTAAAGTAACACAACTTCCTTTCTACTATTTAAGTGCTGTATTAAAACCAAGGAAACAAGCGTATCATAATTTTTCAGATTCTGAAGAGATCATCACAGTTGCTCATCACATTAAGAACATTTTAAGCTATCAGACTAAAAGTTTATTTCCTGTCCTCTCACAAGTACTTGAAAGAGTACTTAAGAGCTTAATTTTTTTCTTGTTTATCCTTTTCAGATTCCTTTCGGAGTGAAAACTCAATCCAGAATATTCATGCATGAAAATTTATGACAGGCCGAGAAATATCTGATTTCTGCCAAGACAGGAACAACCTGTGTTTGGATGGAATACAGGAACATGATGACGAGTCAGCCCCAGGAAGAGATCCCGCTTAGTCAGCACCTACAGCTAAAAGCACAGCACTATTTCTATTATTTCCATAACAATGTCTAGCTGAGAAACATACACGGCATAAGTATGATGCAGTAATCAGGGGAGTCTATCTCTGGCCATGATGCAAGGCCAGAATTATTTACACAACATGCTGTTTCTCAGCCCGTTTCAAGAGCAAGCAGCCAAAATTACAAATTTCTTGCTGTGAAAAACACAGCCACAAATATAAGACTTCAGCAGCTCAAGAACATAAGACGTAAATTTATTTCATCAGATGCTATATCCATATATCTCCACAAAGGCTGTGACTTTTTCCTTCTATGCACTAGTTGAAAAGGACAGCTTTAGGACAAAAATGATTAGGCTGCCATATTCCTGCAGCTTGCTTTTGCTGCCTCCTTCAATTGATCCTTCCTTCACCACCTGGCCATTTTACGGGTTATACTGTTTGAATAGGTGTGCATGGCATTTTAGTACTTTAGTTTGGATTCCAGGTTTCATCCTCAGTTTACGAAACATAAGACCACCGGAACACACACTTGCAGCTTTCCCACACGAATTCATTTCTACTTTCATAACCACGCTATTCTTTGGAGTAACACAACTTCTAATCTCACTCCATTACAGACATAGCAATCTCCCAGGCATGAAGTCAGCACCACCTGCAATTTCAAGTTAAATCTCCTCAAAAGAGCATTTGTGGACGCACACGGTGGTACGAGAAATGCTCACAATTTATGAGCTCTCCTGTTGTATGAGCTGGATACACAAGCAGTCCTTAACACAAGCCAGAACATCCACTCTGATGGGCAAGAACCTTCATCCAGGGAAGTAACGTGAGGCACGGACAGCGAATGGCTGCACCCTAACGTAGCAGGGACGCAGCACACTAAACGCTGGATCCCAGTAAGTGGATTATTCATTTTGTCAAAGTGGACAAACTCAGAAGTAATTCTAAAATTGCATCATCAGAGAACTACAGCATAGCCAAGCCCCCTTATTTGTCCACGTGTATTGCCAACAGTAGCATCACAAAATACACCAACCAACTAGGCATGACAATTTTGCTTTTTAAACTATCCAAGGATTAAGCTGGTAAAGAACCAAACTCTTCATATATTAAAAAACTAACCAAAAATCAAACCAAATGCACACAGTTTTCATAAGTTAAATCTAAAAGATTAAAACCCACTTAAAGTTTGGCATTAACAAGTATTATTACAACTCAGGTAAGTTTGAGGGCTGTTTTCTTTGAGGGCCATTTCCTTTGAGAGTTGTTTCTTCTTTTTCAATGTCGCATTTTAAACATCTTGTGGTTACAGAACGTAACTCAATCCCAGAATATTTCACTAATATTAACTGGAACCTCACTGAAGCTATGGGAAATGCAAGTATTTGAACTTTAAAAACAAAACCCAATCTGTGGCAAAGCCACAGCTGCTGCGCTACCTCCCCAAAGTACTGCAGTTCCCTTATGATTCCTGAACCTCCAAGCAACCTCATAGTTTCAACTATCTGACATGCCCACATGACTGCAGTCAGATACAAAAGATCTTATCACTTATTTTTGATTCTTAATCCTCTATTTTTTAGTAAATTTGATGTCATTAAAGTTTTAATCGAGGGACAAAATGTGACCTGCTCTCAGTAATATAAAAAGTGGTTTCTTTCTGAGCTTGTATAATTGAGAAAACACAATGAAGATGAAAACTCAGAGGCAAGAAAGTTTATTGTAAAAACAACTCGGTGTAAATACTTTAAAGGAGGCAACATAATATAACACCTTAAAAACTATCTCAGGGTTCAGAACAAGCACAACCACTCTGCCAAAGAGCAGACTCTCACATATGTAGAATTCATGCACATAGAGCATGCAGGCACACACAAAATTTTTCTTCTCAGGTTGTGATCAAATAAAAAACATCAGGAAGAAATGAATTATCTGGTATCTTATATTTTGATAGAACTTGACGGTTAAAATTTTCTTCCTCATCTATGTAATAAAAAGTATGTATTTCATCTCAGGCACAAGTAAAGCAGAGTGTGAAATGACAAAGCAAACCAACAGTGAAGAAATTAATCTCTGGGTTAAGATCTACTGTCAGCACAAAGGGTTTTCCACAATAAGCTTGCTGTGGAAACAGGAAAAATGTCATTGTTAGAATGACAAGGTAGAACTTCCATGAAATATGTTTGTGTTCTGGCATTAAGCTTTCAGTTAACATGGATAAGCATTTATTGATTTTTAACTACATCACCTGCTTTGATCTGTCCAAAACAAAAGCTGTGACTTGCAAACCTGAGAAACAGCAACTGCCTGTTTTAAGATAATCCTTTGGTCTTCTGCTACAAGCAGAACATTATTATTTGAACATTAAAATGCATTTTATATAACTTCATATGACCTAGAGTACCACCAGCACTGACACAGCCAACTTTTCCAGTTTAGTGCATGAGGTCTTGCAAGGTACCTTTAACGGCTCTACAAATATGAACAACTGCATGTTTGAGGCTTCTTCCACATCAACCACAGTCTGGAAAAACAGGTAAGAGTTGTATTTTTCCTTGTCTTACTGCATCAGTATGAAACAGCAGAACATGTTTCCAAAAGAGATCAAGACTACTACGAAGAGAGAATGAACGCTTGACTTTTAAGGACAGTAACATTACTTTATTCCACTGCTCATTAAATTCTTCAGTAAATGAGCAATATAAGAAAAATATTTCTTTTTTTTCTTTTCAAGGAAGGAATTAAACAGGAGACATATCCTGACTTTGGCTGTATTTCGACTGCTAGGATGTGCACATGGCAGAACCACTGCGGCTATGCAATCGAGTAGTCTGTCTATACTGCCTGTTGCCAAATTAGCCAATAGGCATGAACTAAGTAGCAGAAACAGAACTGCAAGACGAACCTGGAATAAGCTACAGGAAAGCCAGGAGTAAAAGAGGCGTGGTGGCGGGGGAAGGCCGACTCCTCAGGTACGAGAAATGCCCATGTACCGCTAGACCCCGCAAGGGAAGGCCGCCTGGGCGCGGGAGAGGATTCAGCTCGCAGCGAGCCAGAGCAGGGACGCGCGAGGAGGGTGGAGCAGCCGCCGGCCATAAGCGCCGGAGGGGGGGGAGGGGAGCCGAGGACAGCACTGGGGACCGCCCGTCACAAAGAGGGAACAGGGCGGCAAGGCCGGGCCACCAGCGCCCCCGAGCTCCGCCCGCGGGGGAAGACCCCTGGGGCCGCGGAGGCAGGAAAGGCGAGAGGCCGAGCGGCCGCAGGCCTCCCCGGGCGGTGCCCGGTGCCCCGTCGGCTCTCCCACAGAGCGAAAGGCAGCGCCACCCCCCG
>NW_010162453.1:0-4248 GCF_000695765.1 Mesitornis unicolor | reverse complement strand
GAGCCCGGCAGCCCCGTGGTGCGAGGTACCAGCACTGTCCCAGCACCAAGTGTGCGAATCCCAGGGCGGTGCCTGGAAAGTGCACGAGACGTGGTGCCACGCGCGGGAGCAGGCTCAGCCTCACGTTCTGCAGAGAAGCCCAGCAGCAGACAGCCATTTTCTGTAGGCAGGGTGGTGGTTTCCCTGGCAGGTAATGCCTCTTACTTCCCGTGCGTGGATGTGGGGAGGGACACCAGGCAGGCCCTTGGTCAGTCCTTTCCTAGTGAGGAGTTAACAGGAGGTTGTGATGCTGTCCATAAAGATGAGCCGTGCCCATCTGCCAGCTGCCGCACCTGCCCTGGAAGGGAGAGATAAGATGTAGAAATTAATGTGGAGGCTCTTTGGAGGAAGGTTAGGACTGTACAGCCAGAAATGGGGGAGCCGGCCCCTCCATTCTCCTGCACTGTTTGGGTGCCAAGCCTGTGGGAGCATGGCACGCATGGGGCTGAGGCCAGGGTTGCAGCTTTCCCGTGTGTTAATGGGGAGTCCTGCCTGTTCTCACTGATAAACGATTGCTTCGTGGGCCTTGCAGCCGGCATGGAGGCTCATCTCCAGGTGTGGCTGAGATGTATTTTTCCCCTGATGCTGACAGTTGCCAGAATGGATGTGGGTTGCCGTCAGCGGGCCGGCGGCGGAGGGAAGGGCTATTGCTCATTGTGCAGCACTGGAGGCTTCACAGGCGCAGCAGCTCCCACCTCGTCTGCGTGGCTGAGCTGCTGCCGCTCCCTGCCACCGCCAGCCATGGTGAGCGCAGAGGAGGGTTTCTGTGGATGTGCAGAGCTGCTACAGCTGCTCTGGTTTTTGAATAAGTCACAATTGGCAGCGTGGGGGTCGGGCTCCTGCTTCCTGCTCGGTCTTTAGCATGTAAAGAAGCCTGGAGAGCCAGCAGCGGCACTGGAGCAGACCGAGATCATGGCGATGCCAAGCTCAGCACTTCTCAGGCTTGCGGTGTCAGAACCGAAGCGCCAGTGATCTGCTCCTTCAAGTAAATGAGTGCAGATATTGATTTTTTTTCTTTCCCTTTGGAAGAATCAGGATTGCAGCCTGCAAATGAGGGAGGAGATTCCTAAACTCCCAGACATCAGCCCTAACACAGCTTCTTCCAAGGGTCAGGAATTAGCTTCTCTTGCCAATAGATTGCTCTGTAGCTGCCTGTTGCTGCTGTGCAGGGGTTTTCTGGATGGATTTTATTCCCCCCCACACACAGCTTCTTCCCAAGCAGCTGGAGCTGTGTGCAGCTGGATGTGCTTCTTGCTTGATGAAGCCCAGTTGTGATCTCTTCCATTTGCTGCTGCAGCAGCCGCGTGTGCTTTAGGATATTGCCCAGGCAAAGCCTGTAGCCAGGCTGCCACTTGGCCATGGCTCTGTGGAGCCCTGAGCCTTTGTCCAGGCTTGGGGCAGCATCACTCGCCCTCACCTCGATGCAGCACTGAAAGGTGTCCGAGGAGTGCGGCGTGGACCCAGCAGTGATCCCTGGGTCTCCGTCTGCAGTGGGGCCGGGGCACGGTGCCTCTGCCATCGACACGGATGGGCTCTGGCAGCCTCTGTGTCGACGACTGTCCTGGCCGCTCCTTCCGTCCCTGCCCGGCCTCACTGGGAAGTGGTTGCAGTCCCAGTGCGGTGTGGGGCCTCTTTGCCTGCTGAAGACTTGACTTTCTGTTTCTTCTGTTCTCCCCTGCTCTGCAGTATTACGAGATGTCCTACGGGCTGAATATTGAAATGCACAAACAGGTAGGGGAAGGCATTTCCAAGTGCTCTAATTCCTGGGGAGGGTGGGTTGTCTGCCGTCCTTTGCTCTCTGTCCTTTCAGTGGTATTTTGGGAACTAGAAACGCCATGAGCCTGTAAAATGCCAGAGCTGCCTCTGAAATAGTGCCGAGGGCTCACACCTCGGGCTGGGCCACTCTGCTTCCCCCAGGGCCTGAGCGGATGCTGGAGCACCGGGCAGGCTGGGTGTGGAGCTGTGGCCTGGGTCTGTCAGCAGCCCCAAGCCCGGGGTAGGGCAGGTGGTGACCCCTCGCCCCTCGCAGGCTCCTCCCTGGGAGAACAGTGCCCTGGAACAGGACCCAAGCTGCCACCCCTCACCACCGGGAGCTGTCCCAGCCCATTCCACTCCCCTGGGACTGCAGGGCCCCGTGGCTGCTTTTGGTGGGCGCCTGAACCCCTCGGCTTGGTGCCTTCCGACTCTGTCTGAAAGTGATGGCAAAGGGCTGGTAGCTTTACTCTTTGCCAGAAGCAAAGCAGTTAACACTCCAAAAATCAACTATATTAGGAGGGGCATTGAGGCGAGGTGACCCCCCCCATGGCACCAGGACACTGCCAGCATCGTTCCCAGTGCAGTGTGGCCATTCGGAGACCTGCCTGGGGAGGGGGAGGTGGGCAGCTGGTGCTGAGGGTGGTCGGTCCCAAAACACTTGATGTCTTCCCTCTCCGTTCTTCCCTTCCAGGCCGAAATCGTCAAGAGGTTAAATGGGATTTGTGCACAGGTTCTGCCCTACCTTTCCCAAGAGGTGAGTCCCTGGCTCGGCTCTGGCCGGGGCACGCTGGGGGGAGCGAGGCCCTGTCCCGCTGCAGGGCAGCTCCTGGCCCTGGTCTGGAAACCCCTGTGGCCCTCAGCCCCTGCGCAGGACAAGCCCTTCGGGATGGGTTTGGCCTGGAGCCTCCTGAGTGCTGTGTGGCTGCCGCTGTCCCTGTCTGTCCCTGCTGTGGACAGAGGTGGGCTCTGTTCTCCCGCCTGAGAGTCCCGAGTCGTGCCACTGCTGTACAGGCACTGGGAACGTCAGGCAGCGAACTGGGGGAGGGGGGCACTTAAAAAATGCCCCCGTATGGCTCCTCCTTGAGATCTGGCTCCTCGGCCTCATTAATTAATGCAGCTGATGGACTCCTCCAACTCACCTGAGATATTCATTGGTAGTCTGGGAGTCACTGCCTGAGGTAGGAGGACAAGGAGGTGCCTGCAGAGCCAAATCTGCCTGTCCCCACACAGAGCTGAGCTTCACAGGAGTGCCCATGGTGGGTCGTGGTCAGGATGAGCCAAGCGTGCTGCTCCTCGGTGGGGCTGGCTGTGGGAAAGGGACAGGATGGGCTTTTCCCACCGCCTGTGCTCAGGGAGGACAAAGTGGCTTGCGGATTAAATCAGAACTGCCTAACGGCTAAGCCACAACCAAACCTTCTGCGTCTTAATGCAGCCCCTTCCCCCTCCAACCCTGCCCCGCTGCCAAGATGGAACGCAAAATAACGCACGTGTGTCTGTGTGAGACACAGCGGGGCTGGGTCCCTGCTCGCCTGCCCCATGATGCTGGAAATGACTCTGAATTCCTCTGTTTCTCCACACCAGCACCAGCAGCAAGTCCTGGGGGCCATTGAACGAGCCAAGCAGGTTACGGCGCCAGAACTGAACTCCATCATCCGCGTACGTGATGCATGTTTAGGTTGGGTTCAGAGGGATGGGGATCCGTGTCTTTGGCCTTGGAGGCAGCGCTGGGCAGAGCGGTGCTGACCCAGGGATATGAGCTGGGAGCAGGCTCTGGGGGCTGGGCTGGGTTTGTGCAGGCTTGCAGGGACGTGGGCATGGGTTTGCAGGGGAGCACAGGTTCCTGCAGGGGGCAAGGAGAGGGGCTGTGGTTTTAGCAGGAACTGCAGCAGCTCCCTGACTTGAAAACACCATCTGCTCTCGGTCGAGGTCGGGGCAGTATTTAACCGCATCCTTGGGGCACGCCAGAGTCAGAGGCCAGATGTCCTGTGGGTAGGGCTGTGTGTCGTACTGGGACGTGTGGTTCAGGCTCCTCTTGGGGCTGTTGCAGCCCAAGGACTCTGCAGCCTTTACCCTTGCCCCAGGGCTGCGGTGGTCTCCAGGACTTGTAGGTCTTTAAGCCTGGCACAGCTTGTCCAGCAGGCCAGGCCCTTGGGTTGGCATCCAAGCACAGTCCAAATGACAATGTCCCTCTCCCATCTTCCCGTCTGCCCATCGTTCCCTACAGCAGCAGCTCCAAGCTCATCAGCTGTCGCAGCTCCAAGCCCTTGCTCTGCCTCTGACTCCGCTCCCTGTGGGCCTCCAGCCCCCGTCCCTCCCCACCGTCAGCGCTGGCTCCGGGCTCCTCTCACTCTCGGCCCTGGGCTCCCAGGCTCACCTCTCCAAGGAGGACAAGAACGGCCACGATGGGGATGCCCACCAAGATGACGACGGGGAGAAATCGGATTAGAGTGAATG
>NW_010162452.1:4971-5417 GCF_000695765.1 Mesitornis unicolor | reverse complement strand
CCTCGTCCCTGGCCCCTATCCAGGCGGGGGGGGTAAGCAGGGGACAGCAGGGACGAGCCCGGCTCGACTTGTCACATTTAACCTCTTCTGTAGCAGTTTGGTGGTGGAGACCCACTCCAACCCCTCACAGAGCCTGTGCTGAAAGATGTCCCCTGCCTCCTCCATCCCAGCCCTTTCCATGGCACTGACCAGCGCTGAGTCCTCTCTGCTGCCATGCTCTGAGGTCAGCTCCATGCAAGCACATTCCCACTGCCTTCCTCTAGCTCAGAGAGGGACAACCCACAGTCCTAGGCTGCCACAAAGCCCCACCAGCACATGTGAGAAGCACCATTCCCATCAGGGACACCACAACCTTACTTCTGTCCGCAGGTTGGAGCCATCAGAGCACTTCTTGCCCCTGCTTACCTTCCAGGAGCATCATAATCACCTGCCTCCCCCCCCCACCC
>NW_010162452.1:1914-4940 GCF_000695765.1 Mesitornis unicolor | reverse complement strand
CCTGCTGCTGTCTCAGCTGGAGGACAACTCCTCTACGTCCTGGCCTCAACCCTCTTGAGCAACCCCGAGCTGGCGACATGCTCCACTGTGCAACCACCTTCCCCAGCAGGACAGAGGCATGGGACAGGAACCAGGTCACTGCTGCTGTGACCCATGGCCCAGCTGGCTTCCCCTGGGATCTGCCTCATGGCCACGGGGGAGCTACGTTTCCCCTGTCCCCATCACACTAATACCAAGGTAGATGCCCTGGAGTGAGCACAGAAGAGATGGGAGATGAGAGGGTGAAGCTGGGCTGGCAAAGCAAGCTGGGCAGGGCCACCATGCGTGCCCCAGGAGATGTGGGATGCAGAGGCATTAGCAGAGCTGGGAGCACCCTGGCGTGTCATTGACGCTTCCCAGACACACTGAAGGAGCAAGTTCCCTGCAGCCCGAAACCGGCTCTTGTTTGGAAAACCATGGTGCAGAAAGCCTGGCTGGTGAAAGGGATGCCGGAATCACAATGGGTAAGAGGGCATGGTGACACAGGCACCTCACCAGGGCGGAAAAGCTTGAGGTCAAACTGGGGAGCAGTTTCCCAAAAGGTGAAACCTCTCTCAAAGCCATGAGCACGGTTGGAAGCAGAGCGGTGTTTTATAAATACCTGGGGATCCTGCACAACCAGAAACAAACAAGTCAGATGCAGGAATTTTTTGAAGACAAGGAGACCCACTGGGAGCCAGATCCGGGTCAGTGCTTGGCTGGTTGCTCCGCTGCTGCCAGCAACAATGTCCTGGAGAGCAACCCTGGTATTCCCCAAAGGAGCTGCTCCAGCAAAAGCACCTCAGGAGCAGAGAGGTCCGGCCAGCCCTGCCAAGAGATGGGGAGAGGTTTGGTTGTGCCCACCATCCAGGTGAGGTACCTGGAAACTCCCCACAGATAGAGGATCAAAGCCAGGGACTCAGGCTGATCTCACCAACGTGGCATCAGATGCATGGGATCATGGATGCAAACAGTCACCTATGTTTTACAGCAGCCAAACGTAAGGAAAGCCCCCCCCCCACCAAAAAAGTCCTTGGTCATGGCCTGAAGTAAGTTGGAAACAAGGGATGGAAAGTCCTGGGGGTAGAAGAGGGAGAAGATCCCAGCACCAGGAGTTAAGGTGGCTCCTTGGGCGGCTGTGGCTCAGGATGGCCATGCCGTGGGAAGTGACTGGGCTTTTGTAGGCCCTGGGTTCAGTTTCCATGCCCTGGGCTTGGGGAAGGAGCACAGGGACATTAAATTGTTGGGTGCAGGAAAGGCGTCCTGTGGCTGAGCTTGGCTTAGCTGAACCACAGGCACCCAAGGACCTGCCCTGGCCAGAGAAGAAAGCCATGATAACAGAAAGCTCCTGCTCCAGCAGCAAAGCCCAACCACAACCAGTAGAATAGCACAAGTTCAGTGGTAGGACACAAATATTTGATGCTAGGAGTAATTAATCACTGTCCTCTGCAAGACACTTTGGGTCAAAATGAGAGTTAATTCCAGACAATGCAATGCCCTTCATCACCCCTGAACTGTCTCTGGCCCCAGATGCCAATGGGCTCCACGGTCCCACATCTTCACCGCAAAGAAGGATGAACCCACGTCCATCCCAAGAGCTCTTTGAGGGCACAGCATTGGAAAGAGGAGTTTTAGTTTCCAGCATCCCCTTTCCTATGTGCTTGATGGTCCTTGGTAGGGACCCAATCAACAAGTGACAGCTGAGGAGGTCTCAGCCCCACGGTCCCTTCTCACAAGACAACTCCATGGCCTGTGCAAGGAAGTGAGTGCTGGCACAAGTCTCCATCACGCTGAACATAAGTGCCCTGTTAGGCACTAATTTCCTAAGGAGATAATAGCTGTGGAAGAAGGACTTGCTGTTTTGGAAAAGATTAAGTACCTGTGGGAGCAGCTGGATGAATCATGTCCCTCATGGGCTTAGAGCCCCTGGAAATGGCTCATGGCACTTGGAAAACAATGTCATGAATCTTCTGCAGATGAGATTAGGGAGTGGAACAATTATCTCAAAACCTGTTAGTCGTGGGAGGCTCCACCGAGCTGGAGGAACAGCCTAGGGCAAGGGGAGCACTGGGAAGATGTGGTCTGTCCCCCCCAGGGACCTGCGTGAGCAGCCCCAGGAAGGGTGCAGGAGGTGGCTGTGGTTGAACCAGCCCCGCTTCCCCTGAAAAAGGTGAGCTGTAATTAGCAGAACGGGTACAGAGAAGCCCAAGTAGGTCAAAAGGTAATGGGGCTATCACCGGTGTTTCCTAACAGTGTGGCTGGGAGGCACCCTCCGGTGTTGAGCAATGGGAAGATGAACAAGGCCAGGCACTGTCTTCAAGGGAATAGGCACCAAGGTCACCACATGCCAGCCTTTTTGGGGCGAACTGGGGAACGGCCAAGGCTGGTAAACAGTGCTGGTGGTCCAGCCCCCCCCTCTCCACTGGACCTTTTGGTGAGAGCATCCATGGAAAGCCCTGAGTGCGGCCAACAGAGCACACCATGGCCATCTACAACCCATCTTGAGGTGTCCCACAAGAAGGGCATCCTGAGACCATGCATGAGGAGCTCTGGAAGGGATGGATGGACACCCAACCGAGCTCTGAAGGAGACGTGTGAATTCATATTGCAATTTGGGAATGGCCACATCTGCCCTTGCTGACACACCGCCATCAGTAAGAGCTCTGTGTTCTGGCTGTCTCTAAAACACCGTATACCTGACCCTGCTCCCTCACATGCTCCAGCAGTTCTGGCTCGGCTGGTGCAGCAAGGGATGCTCTCTCTGGAGAACACGACTTTGGAGACCAACCTTTCCCTAACAGGATTTTTCAAGCCCTGGTGAAGTGATGGAGCAGGGAAGTTTAACAGGGTCCTCTTTAGAGCCCAAGTCCCCCGAAGCTCTGCCTTGTGGCCACCTCCATCGTTTTCATCAAGTTCAGTAGCCCAGTGCCACAAGCAAGCGGATTCCTGAAGGAGAGCCCATGGCCATGCTGTTGGGAACATCCCTCCTCCTCCTCTACCTCTCTGGC
>NW_010162452.1:0-1883 GCF_000695765.1 Mesitornis unicolor | reverse complement strand
CTGGCATTCCCCTGCCTGGAAAAGCAGGGCTGTGAACCCTACCAGGTCCCACCACCACACCCCGGCCAAACCACCCCAGCCTGTTTGACACTGCACTTCTGCAGAGCTGCCGCCGTCACCGCTGATGAAATGTGTTTTTCTGCCAGTATCACGGGGGTTGTTTCCAAGAAGGATGGCACAGGCATCTGCTGCCATTGCCACCACCATGCCAGGGCTCACAGGGTCAACACCGGCACCGGCAGCAGCCCAGCTGGCAGAGCCCGGCTCCTCCAGTATCGGGGACTGGTGTTGATGCTGTACACAAAAACCTCTCACTGGAGAGTCACCACGGGTCAGGCCCACGGCAGAGCCGCACGAAGGATCACCGAGTACGGAGAACTGGTGAAATATTAAAGCAAGTGCTTAATAAAGTGAGCCCAGCAGCAGCAATTACCCTGTGTAATAAACCTGGTAAGGAGAGGACTTTGCTCCCCTGGCCAGGGCAGTGCAGGGAGCTCCTGCCAGCACTTGGTGACACGGCCCTGGCACCCAGCGCTGCGTGGCAGGGCTTCCCTTGAGCCTCACGGCACAGGCTGGGGTAAGCCAGAAGCCAAGCTTCCAGCACGGCTCACTGCGCCGCAGCCACAGGATAACACTTGGCAGGCGGGTGGCAGGGTGCTGCCCACTCTGGGTGATGAACAAAGAGCAGAAATGGTTTGAGATCACCCAGGAGTCATTGGCCCTGCGTTGCAGGGAGCAGATGGGAAGGGATTCACACCTTGGCACTGGGAGAAACCCGAGTATAGCTGGCCAAGGTGCCAGGACCCGGGTGGCACATGGCCCAGCACCCCTGTGGCACTACCCCGGCAGACAAACAGGTCTAGGGGGCACCACCCTGTGAGAGGAGACACAGAGGGGTGGCCCTGTGAAGAAGCCATGCCCTGTGTTCCCCTTGTCCCATGGGATGTGGGTGCTGGTGGCACTGGTTCTGGCTCCAGCAGTAGGCAGGGGATCCACCCTCCTGTGGCTTCCTGCCGGGAAGCTCTGCCTAGCACAGGCACCCAGTCAAATGGTGCCAGACTGAACCAAGCTGAGCTGAGCTGAGCCTACCAAGGTGGCATGGTGTCCCGAGCTCTGCTGAACTGAGCCAAGCTGAGCTGTGCTGTAGGCAGCATGACATCTGGAGCCGAACCAAGCCAAGATATGCTGGACTGAGCAAAGTCAAGCTGAGCTGTGGCAAACTATGCTGTCTTGAGCCATGCTGAACCAAGCCAAGTCGAGCTGAGCTGTGCATACAGAGGTGAGACGATGTACTAAGCTATGCTGAACCAAGCCAAGCTGTTCTGTGCAGAGCCAAGTTGAGCTGTGTCAAGCTACGCTGAACTGAGCCAAGCCGAGCTGAGCCATGCCTACTTAGGTGGCATGATGTCCTAAGCCGTGCTGAGCCAAGCTGACCTGAACAGAGCTGTGCCAAGCTGAGCTGTGCTTGCCTAGGTGGCATGATGCTCTGAGCTGTGCTCAGCTGAGCCATGCTGAGCCCTGCTGAGCTGAGCTGTGCCTACCTAGACATCAGTGTCCTGAGCCGCCCTGAACAGAGCCAAGCTGAGCCGAGTCTTGCCCACTTATGCGGGCACAATGACCTGAGCTGTGCCGAGCCGAGTCGAGTCGAGCCTACCCAGCATCACGTCTTGAGTGGGCTGAGCGGCGCCGACCTAGGCGGCACGGTGTCCAAGGCGGAGCCGAGCCGTGGGTGTCCCGGCGTCCCGTGTCCCGTTTCTCGCCGCGCTCCGCGCCGCCAGCCTCAGCCCCACGCCCCGGGAGGTGCCGGGGGTGCCGGGCCGGTCCCGGCGGTGCCCGGTGCCCCGGTACGGACTCGCTCGTCTCCCATTGGCGGCGGCGGGAGC
>NW_010162451.1:0-4094 GCF_000695765.1 Mesitornis unicolor | reverse complement strand
CCGGGCTGCGCCGCACCGGGCCTCAGACACGGCCTCGGTGGGGGTTTGGGATCCACGACCCTGCCATCCTCCCCTCGCTGCTGCTACATCCCGTACAGCTCGCCCTGCTACAGGGTCAGGCACCAGGCCGGTGCCTCTGCAGGTGTGAACTCCTCCCAGGCAGCAGGTTGTGACTGAGTCCCTGCCCAAAAATGAGTCCCTGCCCACCAACGTTCGGCCTTTCCACCAGCAATTGGTAGAAGTGAAGCGCACAGCTCCCTCAGGCAGCACAAAGTTAGGGTTTTTTTTTGGGAAAAAATACAACTCCGTGGAAAGAGCCAGGGGGTGGCAGTGTTTGCAAAAACCTTCCCTTAGCCTTGTCCTCCCAGCCACGCTGCACACCCGGCCGCTGGCCGAGGGGACACCGCTCCCAGACCCTGGGGTGAAGGCAAGGCCAGCATCTCTGCTAGTCCTAATTATCTTAACACCCTCTCCCGACAAGGGGGTGTGTATGTAAAATAAATCAGAAGTTATGAATTCATCTATAATTTATTTCCACAATTAAACATCCCAAAGTCTATTAATAAAGGGTAATGAATGGTTTAAATTTTCATTTAGAACTTAATTCCGTGATAATCCCAGCTGCACAACAGAAGAAAATTGCTTCTTGCCCATTCTGTGTTAACAGAAGGAGCAAAAAGCTCCTTAAATCAGACATTACGCTCCCGTACACCTCTAGCCTCACGAACGACACACCAACCATTAGCTGCAATGATTTGTCTTCATCTCATAATCCATTAACTTATTCAGCTGTTGTCAAAGTTCTTTAGGGAAGATAATTGTTAATTGTTGCCTCTGTATCTGTCCAGACTCTTTTAATTAAACAAATAATAACTGGGATCTGTCACTATCATTCTTCCAACAGGGTTTTATCTTCTTTTCTCAGATACCATCCTCGTGGGGATCTAAAGCTCTACACAGAAATTCGGGCAGGCTTCGAATGCCCTTGACACGTAAGTTTTACTTGCTGACGGAGAGGAAATTGGGGCACAGGAGCTTGATTTTTTTTTCCAAGTTGGTGACAGAGACAAAACAGCGGCTGAAGCCAAGGAGGACTGGGGGTACTCACTGGTTCTGACAGAGCTGAAGTTTCCCGCTGCAATCTCAAAGGGAACTGGAGGAACGGTGGGGAATGTAAACAAGGTGTTCTCCTCCCAGCAGCCGACCAGGAGCAGGAGCACAATCAACCACCTTGGAGAGTACCCTCGTGAAACGAGGCTGCGGGGTTTTCGGTCCAAAGAAAGGTACAGGGTGCGAGGAATAAAACTGCCTGAGAGGTGGACTTGCTTTTCTTACCGTGTTTGAGGGTAAACAGTTGAAGTCATACAGAAGGCATTTTGTAATGCTTTCAGTAAATACCTGTCTCCAGTTCTGTCCTCAATCTATGCTACACACAGGAAAAAAGAAAAAGATGACTGAGTTAATGGTTAAAAATCCACAAGATGCACAGAAAAGTTAAGTTTTACACCTAGTTTGCACAGCGCACACGTACACAGTTCCATAGACACAGACCTTATTCCGGGAGAGAGGAGCAACACGGTTTGTGCTGCAGACACACGGCCAGCGAGCGCTGGAGCTGGACCATGATTTGTTTGCAGGTGGAAATGGTTAGGCTAGAGCCATTGAAATAAAATTGAGAGTCATGCATCCGTTACTTTCCACTTCCTTGTGCTGTTTATTGGGGCAGCCCAGAGAAAAAGCAAATAATTTGACTGAGATTGAAAGCCTGACCTGCACCTGCTTTGCTCAGCCAACTGTGAGTTGCAAGTGGGGATGGAGGAACAGGGGCAAAGTGTAAACACAGAGAGAGGTAGTGGTGCTGAACTCATCTTTATCAAATAAATCCAAAGAGGATGAGAAAGAGCGAGCTAGATCTTATATAAAAATGGACTATAAATGGATAGAAACATTCTTGTAGCCAGTGGAGGCTGCAGCCAGGATGTACAGCAAGGCAGGAGGTGTAAAGTATTTCCAGGGCCCAAGAAGGGCAGTTATGAACTTACGCATATACACAGTGTCTGATTTTGCTCTCCAAGATTCAGCAGGGTAAGCTCTGGTGCATTATAACTTATGTAATTTCCTTGACGGGACCTTTTGAAAGCTCCATCTGTCTGTTCATGCGGTTGCATTGCTCTCCCTTTGCAGGCTAAGAAGCTTAATCCTAATTACGCTCCCTCCCGGTGCGAGGGTGGTGTAAGTTCCAAGAATCACAGCGAGCATCTCAGCTGGGCCATGAAAAGCTTGAGGAGCCTGGACTCCTGACACAGGAGACACAAATAACTGCACAAAGCCCCAGAGCCCTGACAGGGACATTTGCCACCGTCAGAGAGCTGCAGTGCCGATGGATTCACTTGGGAACACAGATTTAATTGGATGGCTCCAGATTTTCATCTCTCGATCCAGGGGAAGCAGGAATATCTTTCTATTTTGTCAAGAATTTGCACCAGCCGAAATCCTTCGTGGACCTTAATAGGCTGAAAGGCCCTTGACAAAGCAGTATCCTTCAGCCAAGGTTGGGAACGTACACTGGTACCAAAGTAGCAAGGAATTAATTTGATGCTGCATCCCCCACCGGCAAATGTACAACAGCCAGGTACTAAACAGTCCAGACTTACCCACCGATCTGATCCGGGCGTAAGGAGGTGGAAAAATCTGTTTCACAGGATCATTGTCCCGGTTTTGACTTCTTGGAACAGTTTCTGAAAGAAAACCAGCCCCAAGACTCCTGAACAAGTCTCTGGTTGTCTGCGTGCTGCCAGCGCACGGTCCTGCTTCAACCGAAACGCGTACCAACCACCGTCATCTAGGATCAGGCTTCTCACCCAGATATGACTAAGCCCTTTCAAAATGAGGATTTCTTGCTTAATTGCTAAAACAGATTAATTTGACTATCCAGAACATACCCAAGCAGAAGAGAGGAATCGACACACCTAGCTGGTTCCTGCTCAGGCTGATGATTCACTTTAATTTCTGGGTCACGTTTGTTGATGATTTGCACCAAGTAGGTGCAGAGGCTGCTGTGCTCCCCCCATCTACCGGAAAGGCAAAGGGCCACATTCCCTGTAGCCTCCCCGGAGGGTGTCTGACCATCAGCGCTTTGGGACCTGATGCCATCTTAAAACAAAAACGTAACTGATGCCAACCAGCAAGCGTAACCTTCAAAGCTCCAGTTTTAGCTGCCATGTGTCATGTCAAGTCCATCCTCATGCCTGCCCCACACTGAGCGCCCCCAAGGATTAGGGGCTGCATCTTTACCACAAAGCTCATTTGCCCCTGAAGTTTAGCTAACAAATCCGTTCAAAACTCCCGCTGGTTTTGCTAGCTCGAGTCACACACATGTGACGCTCAGGAAGTCGGCAGCAGAGCCAAGAAATCAGGGTGGCTGAGCCCAGTCGCACGGCGCCGAGCAACCCCCAACACTACTTCAGTGGTTTTATTAGAGCCTTATCAGATTTCCTGGTGACTCAGACTACACTGGTCACTGGAGTGAAGGGCACGGCCACACCAGCAAACACAGATGAGGTCACAGCACTGTGTTGGTCCAGAGGAGCAACCAAAGCCCACCAGGCCCTTCCCCCTGGAAGTCATTGCTCTGCAAATCCCACTGCCCTGGAGCAGTGCCCTGTCCCCACTGCACGCCCTTGTCTCCTTGCACCCCAATCTGCACTGTCCCTCCTTCTGACGCATGCACCCTTGTCCATTTCTTGCCTCTCCTTTGCGCACCCCCTTCAGTCGGATCCCACCTTGCCTTAGCACCCTCCCACTTCTCTGCTCCCCCCTTTGTGCTGCACCCCCTTCGCAGTAGCACCCACCTTGCGCTGTACCTCCCTCCCCTCTTTGCGCCCCTCCTTACCTCACATCACATCCTCCTCCTCCATGCCCCCCATCTGCACCGCACCCCTCTTGCATGAGCACCCCCAGCTGCCACGCTCCCGTTTCAGCTCCCACCCTGCTCCTCAGCAGCACCCAGCTACGCAGGGCACCCCATCTTCCACTAGCACCCCTTGCTCCCTTTGCATTGCACCCCCCTCCACACACCCCCTTTGCCCTGCACC
>NW_010162450.1:2812-5534 GCF_000695765.1 Mesitornis unicolor | reverse complement strand
CACCCAGCAAGGGGCACATCCTGCACCCCATAGCCCATGGACACCGGGTGCTGGGGGCCTCCCAGCTCCCACCGCTGGAGAGAGAGACATGGAGCAGGGACAGCAGGACAGCAGGTATTAAAGGATGCTAATTTAATTAAAAGAAGATGACAACGGCTAAATTAGCAAGCCAAGGAGAACACCTCTGTGTGAGAAGGGCACAACCACAGGAGCAGAGGCATGGGCTGAGCCTCCCCATAGCCACAGATGGGGGTCCCAGGACCAGCCCCCTCCCCATTTGGCTGCAGATGCTCAGTGCACACAGGGAAGCACATGGGGTTCTGCCCTGGATCATCCTTTGATCCACAGCCTTCTTGCTGCCATGGTCAGCATCCAGGACAGCTCCTCATGCTCCTCCTGGCACAGCCTCTGCTCCCAAACACAGGCTACGGCATCAAATCCCACTGCAGGGTCTCTGGGGCAGAGAACAGGGTCTTTTTGGTACCTTCCGTTGTGTTTGCACAGCAAAAGGGCAGCGCATGGCCCCCTCCCCACAATGCCGGGTGGGATGGAAGGAGCCCCCCCGCAGCTCCCACTGCCCACCCCCAGCTCCATCCCACGGCACCGCACAGCCCTGCCCACAGCTCCATCACCTTTTTCGCTTTATGAAGCTGTTTTCAAGGGAAACCATTTCATTTGTATTGATCCTGCAGCGCCTCTGCCTGGCCCCCTCCTTCCTGCAGGGGCAGCCCATGGTGGGAGGAAGGGGGGGGGCTTGGCCCCTACCCAGAGGAAAGCGCTCGCCCCTACAGTCACAACCTGTCCCCTTGTCACACAGCCAAGTGTCCCCAGCGCCACACGTTGTCCCCAGCAGGCCCCAGCACTGCCATCCCCCGGCAGCACATCAAGGCACCGCAAGGTCTAAAATGCTCCATTGCATTTGGAAATCCCAAAATCCCAGGGGTCGCCAGGGCCCTCCGGATCATTTGGCTTGGTGCAAACCCCTGCAGCCCCCCAAAACCCAGCCCATGCTGGCAGCGCTCCCCGGCTGTCCCGGCATAGGGGAGGGTGCTCCCATTGCCCAGGTGCAAGGGCAAGGGGCACCCTGGGAGCCCACCCGGTTCTGCAGCCTTGGGGGCACTGCACAGCCTGGGACAGGACAACGCACCCCAATTTAGGGCTCTGCTTACCCCTGGGGTGACCTGAGCCAGCCCGTGGCTCCCCCTGCTATTGGGGGCACAACAGCACAGAAGGGTTTTGGAGGATGCAGACCCTGCTCCTACACAACAGAGGAACCTGCGATCCCCTCCCCATGGGGGACAGGACCAGCCCCCATCCTGGGTCTCTCCACGTCCGCTCCCTTTGTGCGCTTTGCGAGGAGGGGCCGATCGCATCCCGGCAGATGCTGGGAGCAGACGCCTAATGGGGGCCATCTGCCACGTTTCACAGGGAGAATTATTCAGGCTCGCTAGGACTTTAATTTAATCAGCTGGCACCGGAGTGGGCACCAGGCCCCGGTGTGAGCAGCTGGGAGCACAACCTGCTAAGGCAAAGGCAAGCGCTGGGCTCCATTCCTGGGCTCCCGGCACGGCATGGACAGCACGGCCACCGGTGCTCGTCACTGGTGTCACGGCACAGCAAAGCTGCCCCAGCACCGGGACACTGAGTGCAGGCACAGAGCAGATGGGCACTGGTTACCAGTGGAGGGACCCCACTGGTCCCACTCACAGCACATCCATCCCCAGCAGCGTCTCCCAAAGCTCTGCCCTTACCCAATGGGACGCAACAATCCCCCCCAGTCTGGACGCTCCCGGTGCACACCGTGACCATCAAGGAGATAAAAATTTGATTAATTTGATCAGCACAAGCAGTTTCCCCCTGCACAGCAGAGGACAAAGCCTCCAGCAACCCCTGCCAATCTGATCTGGACATAAAACACTTCCAGACCCCAAAACCTGGGGGTACGCTTACCCCCAAACCAGCAATTATACCACACAAGGGACTGACCACGATCTCTCCCATCAGTGGTACCCAGCGTCACAGCACATTGAGACTCAACCAAACCCCATTTACCGGGGATGGCACCAGCAAGGTGGGAAATCCACAGAGCCAGAAGGAAACCGGGGGGACGGGGATAACCTGGCAGCTGCTCACATTTGGGTTGCACCTTTTTGCCGGTGTGGAAGCAAACAAACGACCTGCGAAGGGAGCGCTGCGCGGTGATTCATTACCCCTGATGTGTGATGATGGCTTAATTATTTTTGTAACTGGGGAGAGCCGCGTCCTGACAGCAGGTGCAAATTAATTCTCCACTGTTTTAAGGAGCGATCGGCCCAGGACAAGCAGAAAACTGGAAAACCTAATTAAATCCGGAGCTGGGAGGAATAAATGGAGCGGGGAGTTTGTTTGTGCGGCGCTGATGGGTATTCACGATTGCTGGGGAAGGCACCAGGGCTCCCAGCAGGGAGTGGGGCTGGACCAGTGGTTTGGGGCAGTTTTGGGTAGGGGGTGTTGAGGCAGTCACCAGGGACCCCTAAGCCTCCCCCAAGGGCAACAGCAACCCCCCCATTGCTGTGCAGCAGGGGCAGGTTAAACCCCTTTTGGGGCGCTGATGTCCAGCCCCCAAACCCAGCCCAGTCCGACAGAGGCAGGAGAGGAGCAAACGGGGCCGTTCCCAGCCCGGCAGCGCCGTGGTTCGGTGCCTGCACGCACGACCAACGCCACCCGACGCCGCGTTTCACCC
>NW_010162450.1:0-2746 GCF_000695765.1 Mesitornis unicolor | reverse complement strand
GGGGAGCAGCCCGGGCCCGCTCCCGTAGCTCCGAAACCGGGGAGGATGGAGTTTGTGGAGCGGTTGCCATGGCAACGCGATTTACACCATCCCGCAGCTCCCCATCCCGGCCCGGGGTGACGCCGTGTCCCGGTCCCTCCTCATCCATGCTGCTCCCCCTCATCCCAGAGGCCTTCCCGTGTACCCCCCAGCTGGGCTCCTCTGCCAGCTCCCCCCTCGCTCCAGCACACCAGCAATGCTGGGAAAAAAAAGAGCCCTAATTGCTTTTTGTTTTTCTGTTTCTCCCATCATTAAATCCCTTCTTCATCCCGACGAGTTGGGGATTATATGAAGGTTAATATGTTCCGGGTTCCACACAAGTACAGCTAATTAACAAACAGTCCCCTCAATTCCCTTTAATGCCTACACATGTAATGCAATCCCGGCAATTACCTGCTTCCCAGAGCCATTACAGACCACAGAAAATCGGCTGAACAGGTGATAAACCCTGCTTTTGTGGGCTCAGAGAAGCAGATCTGCGGGCAGCTGCTCCCCACACACAGCTGGAAGGGGCTCCATCCTTCCCCAGGACCCCCCATGCTACCCAAAAAGCCCCCAAACACCCCCTTCCCCTGGGTAGTTACACTCAGACTCACTGCTTCAGGCACAGGGTAAGGGCCAGCCCCGTCTTCTGCCCCAAAAACGAGCCCATAATTAAGGCAAAATCCATCGAGAACCCAGGGAAGGGGCAGAGCGCTGCCCCCCAGGGACACCTTCATTTGGTGACACTGAGGGAGAGCTGAGCCAGAGCCAGGTCCTTGGGGCTGGCCCCTTCATCGCCGCCCCGAGGCAGAGCTGAGCCCCATCCTCACGGCCAAGGCAGCTGGGCAAGGGGATTCCCGTTCACCATCACCAGCCCAAAAAAACCGGGGAGCCCTTATCCACCCCCCCATCCTCCCGGAGGAGGAGCATCCCCGGAGCCTTCATTAGGGACCAGGATGAACCTCCCTGCCCGGGAGCTCCCGCAGCAATCGCAGCGCTCGCTGTAAAACTGCTCCACATCGGCTTTCGGGAGGCGCAGGGGGAGAGTCGCGGTGCCGAGGAACGCAGCGAGCGCTCAGCAAATTGCTCCTCGTTAAAAGCCGGCGCCCATCAGGCAGGTTTCCACCCGCAGCCCCTGGATCCCGCTGTGCCTGCGCCTGCCGGCGGTCAGAGCTCTAACAACCGGAGTCTCCCCCCCGCACCATCGTTCACACCGCAGCCGCGATGCCCTGGCTCCCCCCAGAGCCTGCGGCCCCGGGAAGCACCGGCTGCGGACCTCAGCCGGTTACGGGGCTTCTCCATCGCCCCTGCCCCGGGCGAGCATCATCCTCCTCACCCCGGTGACAGGGACACCCCAGCACCCGGACTCCACACACACGGGGGAGAAACCAGCCCCTGAGAGGGGTCAGAGGGACCAGGTCAGCTCCACAGACACAAAGGACACAGCACAGGGGGGTGGCAGGGTGCTGCCCACCCACCTACCTACAGCCCAGGCATCCCCCCATAGGGGGGTCCCCATCACCAAGGCAGAGTCCCCACTGCTCTCCTGAAGGCTGCTGTGAATCTGCAAGCCCCAGGCTGGTCTTTAGCAGCCGTTTATCTGTGCCACGAAGCCATCAGAGCCCAGGGGACAGCGGGGATGCCACAGGCCAGGGTGCGATGCCTGGCTCCTGCTCATCACATCCCATCCCATCAGCGCTGGCCACAACCGCATCCCATCCCCTCAGCATCCTCCCCATCGCCCAGAGCACCCTCCAGCGCTGGACCTCCTCAAGAGCTCCTCATCAATGTAAATTGGGAACAGCCTCGCAGCACAGGAGGAAAATCACTGTAAACAAAATCTCCGTTGCTGTGGAAACCATTAAAAATAGATTCCCCACGCTCCCCCTTTTGTGCTGGGTATTATACAGCTGGGTTCCTTCATTCCACATTATTATTACTTTTTAATTATGAATAATTTCCTCCCTTCTATAGGAAGATGGAGTAAAAAACAGAACTTCCCAAACGAGGGGCCTTTAGGATATGTTTCAACATGCAAATGAAGGCAAACATGCATTCTGTGCTGTTTACGCCACAGGGCGGAAATCTCCGCATTAACCCTTCCTGTGCCACATCCCAAATTCCTCCCCTCTCCTTCAGCTGGGAAGGCCGGGGCACCCCTGGCCCCGCAGAAATTCGGATCCAGGATGATGGCGATGAGCAGCAGCACTGATGTGGGGCGGCTCCATCCCTAGGGGCTGTGATGTGGAGGTCTCCTGCCAGCACAGACACTGCCACGCTCGCCCATCCAGGGTCCTCGGACACAGGGACAGGGGATGCCCCCAGGGCAGGACCAGCTTTGCCCCCGCTGGAGCAGCCCACGATGCTCAGGAGGGTTCAAACCAGCGCAGTTTCTGCTGCCTCAGCCCCTGGTGTGGAGCATTGGGTGAGCATCGCAAGCAGAGAAAGGCAGGGACATGGTGCCCCACGGGGATGGGACACAGCCAGCCTTCATCACACCGGAATGTGACAGAAATCCCACTTAACACCGCTGTCCCATGACGCTCCTCCTGATAAAGGATTCAGCCTCTGAGCAGAGAAAAGGCTTTAAACCACTTGGAAAAGCAGAGGACCTGTGAAGATGGTCCGGTTCCAGAGGGTGACTCAGTCGCTATTTGCAGCCCCAGCCAGCAGGAGAGGATGCTCCCGCACGGGGCCGGGGTCAGGCACCAGCACCGCGCCGGCC
>NW_010162449.1:0-450 GCF_000695765.1 Mesitornis unicolor | reverse complement strand
CTCACCCTCCCCTGGCACAACTTGAGGCCAGCAGACTGGAAACGAGGGCTCGGGCAGGTTAGGAGATGCACAGACATTTCCCATGTAACTGAACCCATGTCCCTGGAGCCCTTACATCAACACAACACCATAAAACAGGAACAACATCCCCAGCGCTGGGAGAAAAGACGCTTAAAAGAAACAGGGAAGCGACCAGTTCGTAGCTTCAATCCCTCTCCCAGGTCATGAGCACCTTCACCCCATGAAGACAAGCTGCCGTGCACAGTTTTGTGTATATTTTTATGCATTTTTATCTCAGAAGGAGGGATTTATTAAATTAACCCACACCGATCACCATCAATCCCCAGCCAGACTGGAGCTCTTTTCAGGAAGGCTGACCTTGGAGCATCAAGTGATGATTTTTTGGCATCTCCAGGCACGCAGAAAGCACCGAGATCCCCTAATTTTATG
>NW_010162448.1:0-991 GCF_000695765.1 Mesitornis unicolor | reverse complement strand
CAGGTCCCTTCCAACTCCTCACATTCTGGTACTCTGTGAAGTTGTGGTTGCCCTTTATTTCAGTGACAGAAAGGATGTTACAGGAAGGTCAGAATTATTCAAAAATACTTTCTTTTTGGAATAAGTAGGATGATGTACTTGTCTCAGCATTTCCATGTGGTTCCACTTAGCAACCTAAGTGGTAAATGTTAAATGTTGTATTTTATCAGGAGTGGGTTTAAATAGGCTTAAATAAAAGGAGGAGGAAATGTGGGTCATTTCCTCCCAGTTTCCAGAAGGTCGCCTGTGGGGATTGCTGGGCCTCTGTGTTGGCTTTTACTGGTACTGGAGTACAGGGAGCACTGGAGAAGGTGGGAAATGCTGTAGGTTTTTTGTGAGTGTGGCTATAGAAGAAGAAGAAGGAGAAGAAGAAGAAGAATCACAGAATGGCTCGGTTGGAAAAGCCCTCTGAGCTCATCACGTCCAACCGCTCCTGTCTACCCCCTAAACCATATCCCTAAGTACCTCATCTACCCGCTCCTTAAACACATCCAGGGATGGTGACTCCACCACCTCCCTGGGCAGCCTGTGCCAGCTTCTGACGACCCTCTCAGTAAAGAACTTCCTCCTTCTCTCTGACCTGAACCTCCCTTGGCACAGCTTGGTGCCGTTTCCCCTTGTTCTATCCCCATCACCTGGGAGAAGAGACCAGCACCCACCTCTCTCCAAGCTCCCTTGAGGCAGTTGGAGGTGGTGATGAGGTCTCCCCTCAGCCTTCTCTTCTCCAGGCTAAACAAGCCCAGTTCCCTCAGCCGCTCCTCATCAGGCTTGTAAGAATGGTAATGATAATGGTGATAGTAATAGTAATAATAGTGATGATAACAGTGATGATGATGATGGTGATAATAGTAATAACAGCAACAACAATAATAATTATAATAGTAATAATAATGATGATTATAATAGTAATAATGATAATAATAATAGTAATAACAACAACAATAATAATGAT
>NW_010162447.1:0-423 GCF_000695765.1 Mesitornis unicolor | reverse complement strand
AGGGCCTCATGACCCCCCCGCTGCCTCATCAGTGAAATGAGTTTTGGGGAGGCTCAGCCTCCTCACCCCAGCCCTTTCGCTGGGTGCTCCCGGGGCCAGCATCCATGTGTGCGCCCTGTGCTGCTGCTGCCCAGGCTGGGCCATGGGTGCCATCCTGCCCCCCACCGAACCGGCCCCATAGCTCCAAGCTGAGACCTGCCCACTCACTGCAGGTGTGACTGGGCTGGGTGGTCCTTTGCTGTGTCACGCCCCCAGCAGCTGCAGGGTGTGGAGCACTGGTTTGGGGTACACACGGGGGACCTGCCACCACCAAGGCTCTGCCTGATCCCATAGGACCACCAGAGTGCATTGGAGGAGGGGACACCCACCTCCACGGGCCTGGGAACGGCACCAACCACCCTAAGCCAGGGCTGCCACACTCAC
>NW_010162446.1:0-283 GCF_000695765.1 Mesitornis unicolor | reverse complement strand
AGCGGAGCCGGAACGCCTGCCCGCCGGCCGCGGCCGCGCACGGAGCAGTGTTAACGTACAACTGTGCAATGTATTACGTTTTATATAGAAATGTATTATGCCTAATGTGAGTACACTGGCCAGAAGTGTAAAGCTTTAAAAGTATGAAATGAAAAAAAGGTAAAATGAAAAAAGCAAGTGTATGTTTGTACAAAACTTTTTTTAAGAATTATACTAACTTATATTTTCTATTTATGTCAGAAATGTGGATAACTTTGACATCCAATAGTCTTTTTTTTCTTTT
>NW_010162445.1:0-967 GCF_000695765.1 Mesitornis unicolor | reverse complement strand
ACGGGGAGGCGCCGCGGCACGAGCATGAACATGCATGGAGCGTGCACTGCGCTCACACGCGCGCACCCCGCCAGCACGCACGGTGCACACGCGCCGTGAGCGCACACGCACGCACCGTGAACCACACATTGGAAACACCCCCTCCGCACAAATCCCCCGTGCACACCCACACTGCACGCACACCCACACCACAAACGTGCACACAACTGCAAACGCACTCTGATGGATACGTGCGTGCCACTCGCTGCAAACATACGCCCATGACAAGCTGTGAATGCACACACAGGCTGCCCCCACATACTGCAAACGCAACCCCTCCACACGCACAGTGACGTGCACAGCTGTACATTGTGCATGCAGGCAGTGGCATATACAGCATATGCACGGCTGTGCACACTCGCACACCGTCCTGCACACACAGCTGCACACACCAAGCTCTACATATGCACAGCTGTGCGGAGTCCGCACACCAGTGCATGGATGCAGTTGCACACACACCAGTTCGCAGCGCGCCCCTCCACACGCACAGTGACGTGCACAGCTGTACATTGTGCATGCAGGCAGTGGCATATACAGCATATGCACGGCTGTGCACACTCGCACACCGTCCTGCACACACAGCTGCACACACCAAGCTCTACATATGCACAGCTGTGCGGAGTCCGCACACCAGTGCATGGATGCAGTTGCACACACACCAGTTCGCAGCGCGACCTCCAGGCACAGCAGCAAACAGAAGCACCCAGACACCAGCACACGCACTCAGACGTGCAAGGGTGCCTGCACAGACACCAACCTTTGTGTGTACACCCAGCCACATGCATGCACACGGACTGCATACCCCAACCGCACACAGACATGGCTGCACATGCACAAAGCAGCGAGTACCCTGTCGTGGTTTATGCAGTTGCTCTATTACCTGATTCTTCCTCCCCATCCGGGGAGGGAGGTTGGGAAAAGAGATTCA
>NW_010162444.1:0-1233 GCF_000695765.1 Mesitornis unicolor | reverse complement strand
GACACGGACACCCCATGGGTACCCATAGAGATCCCATAGAGACCCCATGGGTACCCCAGAGACCCCATAGACACTCCATGGATACCCCATAGAGACTCCATGGATACCCCATAGAGACCCCATAGACACCCCATGGCTACCCATAAAGACCCCACAGACACCCCATAGGGACCTCATAGGGACCCCATAGACACCCCATGGATACCCCATAGAGACCCCATAGACACCCCATGGCTACCCATAAAGACCCCACAGACACCCCATAGGGACCTCATAGGGACCCCATAGACACCCCATGGATACCCCATAGAGACCCCATAGACACCCCATGGCTACCCATAAAGACCCCACAGACACCCCATAGGGACCTCATAGGGACCCCATAGACACCCCATGGATACCCCATAGAGACCCCATAGACACCCCATGGCTACCCATAAAGACCCCACAGACACCCCATAGGGACCTCATAGGGACCCCATAGACACCCCATGGATACCCCATAGAGACCCCATAGACACCCCATGGCTACCCATAAAGACCCCACAGACACCCCATAGGGACCTCATAGGGACCCCATAGACACCCCATGGATACCCCATAGAGACCCCATAGACACCCCATGGCTACCCATAAAGACCCCACAGACACCCCATAGGGACCTCATAGGGACCCCATAGACACCCCATGGATACCCCATAGAGACCCCATAGACACCCCATGGCTACCCATAAAGACCCCACAGACACCCCATAGGGACCTCATAGGGACCCCATAGACACCCCATGGATACCCCATAGAGACCCCATAGACACCCCATGGCTACCCATAAAGACCCCACAGACACCCCATAGGGACCTCATAGGGACCCCATAGACACCCCATGGATACCCCATAGAGACCCCATAGACACCCCATGGCTACCCATAAAGACCCCACAGACACCCCATAGGGACCTCATAGGGACCCCATAGACACCCCATGGATACCCCATAGAGACCCCATAGACACCCCATGGCTACCCATAAAGACCCCACAGACACCCCATAGGGACCTCATAGGGACCCCATAGACACCCCATGGATACCCCATAGAGACCCCACAGACTCCCTCCATGACCCTGTGACCTCCCCGTGACCTCACATGACCCCATGACCTCCCCATGACCCCGTGACCTCCCATGACCCCGTGACCCCATGACCTCCCCGTGACCCCATGACCTCCCCGTGACCC
>NW_010162443.1:0-8714 GCF_000695765.1 Mesitornis unicolor | reverse complement strand
GTTTTTCCCTATTGCACAAGTGATGAAGTGCACGCAAGGCTCAGAGGAAAGTTACCTTATCTGAAGGATCAGATATAGCTTACTGCTGGAGTCAGCGTGCCACGCTAGCTGGATCCATACACTCTGTTCCAATATGAGGAATTAAGTTTCCCTGATGTCACAAATTGAACAGATAATGGAATTAGCATTTCCTTTGGAGTTCACATTGACCAGGTAACCGCTAGAATGAGTTGGCAAAACTTTCCTGAAGTCACTGAAGTGATCCCGGCTCACCCAGCCTGAGCCTTCAGCCTTGACAGTTGACAAACTGCTCGTTTTCCTAACCTCAGTGCTCTGCTGGGAGCAATCTCCAGGTGGGAAAAGAGGTCCCGTAGGAAGGATCAGATATTTGGGCAAGACTAGGAAATGGAGAGCTCTGTTATAAAATACTTCATTTTTGCCACTAGTTACTCTAGAATACAGGGTTGCGTGCGAATGCAGAAGCACTATTAGAGTTGGCTGCTTGTTTTAATACAGAATTAACTTTGTATTTTGCTGAAAAGGTATTGTTTATAACGCTTAAACAACATTGAGACTGTATACAATAAGTGCAGGACCATGAAGAATTTTGCTTAAAGACAAGGCATTGATAGCTGCTCCTTTGGGACTCTCCAACCAGTGTCATTTATAATGTCACTCTATGTGACGCTACAATCGACATGTTTATGAACACATCAATAATTCAGGACTCCCAAGCATTTAAACAGAGGTGGCTAAATGATTAATTTAAACGAGGAGAGAATGGAATAAAGCCAAGACTTCTGTCTTCTTCAAACAAAAAACCAAAACTAACCAAACAAAAAACCCCTAACTTAAAATTATCACCTTGGCTACTATGCAAGACAAGATAAATATGATAAACTCCAAGATCCTGTAATTTCCAAAAGTGTTGACATCCCTTGGAGATGAAAATACAGCGGTGAAAACAGAATTCTAAGAATTAAATAGAATTTTAGTTGCACTAAAAGAGAAAGAATCTGTGAACAGGAAAACATGAGGAGAGGGAAACATCCCATCATTGTCAATGTTTTATGGGGATATATTTGGGTTGGGTGTTGAAAATGAGACTAACGCCTGATGATCAGGTAGAGGACTCCAAAAAGACTTAGAATAGATAATGAAAAGTTATGATTGGTATCATTACACATAAGAGAGTAAGGAGTTTGATTATACATAGAAAAGAAGTCCAACTAACAATGTCATGTATTGATAACTTAGGCAAACCTGTCTATGGTAATGCAGCAAGTCAAGATTGGTAACCACAAAATACATCTATTGCATGTTGATCCGCAAAGTAACACAATGTGTATCTCAAAAGACCATTTCATAGTCTCAAGATGTCTAAATACCTAGACATTCTTCTGAAGCAACTACTCTGCACCTTCCTACCCCCAAGGGCGTGTATGTTAAAGCCTCTTTATAATGCTATAAAGCAGGTGCTGATTTTTTTGTCTGCCTTTCAAGGAAAAATTGGTGCATTTTTGCTGTTTGAGTTAATATAATAAACATAATAAATGTAGCTTTAACTTCGTTCTCTGAAGACTCTTGGTTTATTGTTGTTGGGATAGTGGCAGCACCATGAGAGCTGTGTTCAGGTTTGATACAAAACCTCTCTGGAGAGCATTTAAGCAAAGCCTGTGGATTCACCTGACGTGAAAGGCGCTTACCTTCTGTCGGTGATGTCTTCAGATGTCTGCAGAGCCCCTCTGTTTCCCCGTATGTCTCTTTAATTTTTACTACTGCTTCTGTTCCTCGAAGTTCCATGAGGGAGCGCAGTTCTTGCAGTGTGCACCCAAACTCTCCTGCATGGTTGGCCTCGTTTCTTTGGTTCTTGGAATAAAAATCGCTATTTGTCATGTCACCCATTGTTGCCGATTATATTGCTCCACCCGTTTGAGTCGATACAATCTTAAAACTGTTGAAAAATTGCAGGAAAGGAATCTTGAATTCCAACCTAGGAAATTAAAAAGGATCCAGTGTGTGTCTGGCGAGTGACGAGGAGGATGCCTCTGGCGTGCAAGGTGTCCCTGGCTCACTAGCGGTCCGCAGAACAGCTGCTTTCAAGGCTGCAGACCAGCTCCACTCCATTCACCATTTCCCATTATGCTGCACCCAAGCTGTAGAATCTACATGGTCATTTCTTCCTCTGGACCTTTGGAAACAAACAGAAAGGGCTCATTACAAGGGTGAGCGCTAACGCTTCACCAAGGTGACCTCACGTTTATTCTAGCATTGCAAGTTTGATTTGGCGTTTAAGAAAAGCCAGGCAGAAACTGCGTTCTGTAAAACGCTGCGGGTAGGCAGAGCTAGCCTCGACAGTGAGGATAACGCTAGCCCTGGCTTAGATAAAGCTCCCGACAGCTAAAGCACCAATAGCAGTATTGCTTACTTTAATCAAGTCCCAAGAGCACCCGCTAAATGAGATGGCTCATGAATATTAATAAGCGATTAGGCCAGCATACTAGATGCACCTCCAGTATATGCTCTGGTTCACACAGCCACGTCAACCCGTCGTCTGACAAGAGCAGAGACTCTCTCATAAAGGCTAAAAGGTGATAAAATTAGTGAAGTGCTCCCAGTTTTCAAAATGGGTTAAAACAAAGCCCGTTCTTAGTGTGAGGACAATAAAACCGGTGGAAAAACTAGAGGCACTATTACGAATTCAGAATATATTTAAATATATTACATCCTGAAGCTTCGCCTTCTGCGAAAGCAAGCACACCCCAGCCAAGAGAGAAACCGCTTGAGAGGCTCGGCCTGGGCAGCCAGGGCTGTCGCACAGAGAGCAGCTCTTGGGTTGCTTCCCAACAGCCCACAGCCAGCACAGCTTCGCCTTCACAACCACCAACATGCACGCATGGAGCCGACGTACACGCACACACAAATGGGTTGTTCCTTCTTTTTCTCTTTCTTTTTTTTCCTCTCTTTTTCACCATGTGCAGTGCTGAACAAGTCACATTTGGACCATCTGGGAGACAGTTGATTACTTGCTAAAACCGGCCTTTAAAACCTGTTTCCCCTTCCCGTATTCTAATGAAGTTGGTTTAAATACTGCTGAAACCAGCTATTATATTTGGCACAGAGAGTTTTAACAGAGATTAAAGGTTTCTTTTTTGCCTCAAGCGGGTTAGTGCGAGTGCACTGTCCAATCTATAGGTCTCAGAATAGTTTTGTTGTAATAAAAAAGATCTTTAAGAGAGCACACCATCAGCCTAATGACTGACAAACCTGTCAGAGGGTGTAGTCTCACCTTTCTGGGTACAGTAACACACAGTGGAAATGAGTACACACATAAAGGAGATCTCATAGCGTTTCAAGTCCCAATTTTATACGAGTACACCAATTTTAATCTCTCACCCACATGCAGTTAACACAACACATAGGCTTGGTATGTCCAAGATAGACCTTGCTCAGACAGACAAGCTGAACCTCTACCAGCCCTCTTATTTACAGACAAAAGCTTGACATCCCTTTGATTTCTATGGAGGGGGGAAGGAAGTACCAAAGTTTCAGTATAGTATTCCAGAATACAATTAAAATAGCAGGCAACTGCCACACGCTTCTTCTACCCATCCTATTTATTGCCGTCGACCCTAGTGCCAAGAACTTCTGCCAACCTTGATTTCACACAGCGCTTTTCAAGTTCGTGAGAAGAATTTCAGCACAAAACGTGGCTAACAGTGAGCAACAAAGAGAAACTGGAAATAGTAATTAAAATAGGAGTTTATTTGCCAAGCTGTAGCCAAGGAGGAGATATTCTGCTCTGTCGGCAACACTCAACTTCCCATGCTGGCCTGCTGGACAGTGCTCACAGTATCATTTCATTTCTAGATCATTCCCTGTGTACAGCATGCAGAGAAAACCTTCCTAGTGCTTTATCTGTCTTTAAACAGGATGGATCAGTATTCTGAATAGAAACAACATCAGCCAGTAGCATTATTTGGAAATAATGTCACAGATGTCCAGGCTTGATCCCAGGAGGCACTGAATCACCACAGCCCCCAGTGATGCCACGCTCCTCCTTTCCCAACATCAGCATCTCAGACTTTTCCTGGTTTCATCTATGATAAGTTGCTGCCGACAGTCGCATCGAAAAGCAGACTCAGGTCTGATCAGGAGAAAGGATACCCAGACAAATGGGAAAAAATGAGGCATGGATAATAATAATGAATAGCTAAAATGTCAGACAGCTATTACCTTCCAGTGAGCAAAGAAAAATCTGTTTCTAAGCTAAGTACACTTCAAGATCTTGAACACTGGGAGTCTAAACCAGCCATGATGTTAAAAAACAACAAACAAAAAGCCATTCATCTAACAGAGAGTTTATGGGGCTTCGCTGGTCCCATGGGCTTTTTAAACTTACCCCTAATAAAACAAAATTGTTCTTAAACTGCTCCATAACACCACAGCGAAAAGACACTTACTAGGATTTTCTGAGAAGAACCATCTACTGATTTCATCTAAAAGAAACTCAACTCAGCGTCAAAAGACGCTTTCTACATGATTTTTCTCTGGGATGCATCCACCACCCTCAATCAGAGCATCTCTTTGGACTCACTGTGCCATCACTATACACTAATTTATTACACATCAATAATATATTAATATACATTAATATTTTTGCTTCTGTCCTTAGAAATTCATTGTCATTTCTCAGCCAAAGCAAGACAGCGTTGTTGCTTTTTAGCACTTTTGAGTCGTTTGCCCACTTAACTTTTAATTTCCCCTTCAGTTAAATATTAATCAGTAAACAACAAATACAAACTTTACACCTCCTTCAGTGCTTTAAAAACAAGTTTAAGAGTTTAAATACTCAGTTTGTGCTTGTCATGATTTATCCAGTGTTACGACACACCTCACACCTCCCCTTTAAAAAAGCCGAGAAATAGGACACGTGGCAATATCCTCTCACCAGAGGGGCAGCAGGCATCGCCAAAACAGATCAAATTAGTACAAGTGGGTGAAATTTAAAGTCTTCTCTACAAAAAAATCCAAGTATTGCACTAGGTTTGGGTCGGGAGGTTTTTGGTTTGCTGTGTTTAGGGGGGAGGAGATTAGGGAAAGGATTGCTTGACAAAATTCACTCAAAATATTGGTATCTTCAAGATGTGGATATAGCATAGGTGAACTACCAAGAAATCCTGATTTTTCAAAAAACCTGGGCATTTTCACTCAAAATGAATGCCCGGCATTACTCAGGAACAGCATCACTGAAAATCCATCACCAGTCCAGTCCCAGTCGATCCACCACACGGCTGCTCTATTGCCCCGTAGGAAGTGCAGATCCAGTCACTCTCTGAAGGGAAACAGCCACTTCAAAACAGAGACCAATCTCATTCTGATACAGACACCTAAATTAGGTGAACTGAATTTCACACTCCAAGTGCCTTCTTCCCTGGTTATCGGACAACTCCAGTACCCAGTGGCATTCGAATCCCACTGCTATGGTCCAAGCCAGCTGGGGAACATCTGCAGCAGTCACTGGAACAAGGCTGAGCAAACCCTGTTTCAGCAGCAGAAGGTGCAGTGCTCTGCAGGTGGGAAACAGCCAGGGAGCTCAAGGACCTCTCCTTTTCTTTCAGAGGGGCCTGGAGGCCTCCCAGGGCCTCCAGGCCAAAACTTCTCAACCTCTTTAACCCAATGTCCACTCAATCTCCTTCAATCAGAAGACCACCGTCTACGGTGCGCTTCAGTGGTTTTAGTTTACAACCGGATGTCTCCCAGGCCACAAAGAGCCACCACCACCCCCAGATCCTCAGAGCACAGCTTTTGACACCATTCCAGCACACAATCATTTCCTCCTCAGTTCTGCGTATTTGGTCCTGCCATTCCTGTGACAAAAATTGCCAGGGAAACCAGTTCTCCATAGACACGTTCAGCAAAAGAGAAATAAACGACTCCACAAAGTGAAAAATCTCATTTCACACACAATGTTACATTGTTCTTCCATACAAAAGCAGTAGCTTTTAATGAAGGTTATTTGTATTTTTTATTTATTCTTACTAATGTTTCTGAAACAAGCTTTAGAAATAAGAAATGTCAGTTAAAAAGTACAGTTTGAAAACAACAGTACACCGTGGGCAAGACGACAAAATAGCGGCCCACCAAGATTCATTTCAGGTAGCAAAACACTTCATATACCAGAACACCTGAGTAAAATATTCTCCTTGTTTTTCCCATTAAGGAGTCAGAAGTCCTCACCTTGGTCTGGGATTTTGTTTGTCAAAGATGTCACGCATTTTTGTCCTACAAATGCACTACAAACTCAAACCGTTTGTTGGTTGGGTTTTATTCCAGAGTGGCTGTGTCTTGGCGAACCGGCCACCATTCCTGGAGAGCCCAAGTCAAATATTTTTCGTCTTTTAGCTGCTTGAAGGAAATGCTTGCCAATTAAAACAGAAGCAATTTGGACGAGCTAACTGCAGGCCTGCTGGGAAAACTATTCTTTGAGTTCCCTAATCAGGGAAAAGTCTCCTCTTGGAAGCTTGTAAATATTTTCACAGGGTGTTGAAGTGATTTCTACGTAGATATCATCACCACTTATTCTGACATCTGATTTCATTGGGACTTCTATTGGTAAAAAAATTAGCAGCAAGGTAACAAACCAGATCTGGATCACAAGACTTGCATTGCACAGGCCTTAAAGACCTGGACAAATTCATGTCGACTCCAAAAATTCAGGATAAATTCATAATTTGACTGTCTTCTCTAAACCGCAATCTAAGATTACGTTAACTCTGATCTTGCAATGTGATGCAGAAGGAATTGCTTGTGTTACAGGAAGAAGGATGAAGAGGTAATCCCCTCTTCATGGGCCGGCAGAGGAAGAGCGATGGGCAAAGCCTTGGTACCACTCACACGTCAGGGAGGAAGGCAAACGGATCGTGCTCCCCCAGGACCCAACCAAGGGAACCAGCAGTTCCCACCCTTCGGGGTGCACCATTGCTGCCCACTTGGATTATTATTTGGCTGGAGATGGAATGCTGGCTGGTCCCTTAGGACGTATAGAGAACCCCCAAAGCAAGTTGGGGAAAAAGGGCTGGAAGTGTCCCATTTTAGTGAGCAGTAGGTATTTAACAAGATTTATCTACACCCGTTGCATTAGAGATACCATCCCTTGATAAAACAGGACTGGAAACAGTTTGAAGGGAATTTTCCCTGGCCTCTGAGCAAAACCAACCAAGAGGGTTTGTTTGAGAGTACAGTTCCTCAAACTCTGGTGTGACATGTGGATGCCAACGTATTGCAGAGGATGAGCAACTCATGGCAGACCTTTGCAAGGTGAAAACAGCCGAGAAAGAAAAGGATAACCTGCTCTGTAGAAGTCTCCAGGTGTGCGAAAAAAAGCAAGTGTGGCCCAGCTGCACCACCTTTTACAATGTCTTGGTCTTTTCACGTCAAAGACAAAGTGTCCATCCATTAGCGCACATAGTCTTTGCGGACCAGGATGAGAAATGGATTCTCTATCCCAGCAGCCAACAAAGTGAATCAAATGCACTCAAAGATGCTCAAACTCACACTCTTCAGAAAATACTGACTTTGAAGTTTAATTACCAGGGATGCACAAGATGCAGAAGGAACTAAGGAACAAGCACCATTTGAATAAAAGCAAGTTGGCACCTTTGCAAGTGTGAAATTTTTCTTTAATACCAGGAAGCCGAGAGCAGATAAAGCAAGCTACAAAGTTCAGTTTCTCTAAGTGCTGTCCGAAAAAATTCCTGACTTCATCACTAGATTTCTTAATGAATTTCAAATTGCATTAACTCATACATCATTCGCTCATGATGAGCAAACAGGAACGAGACATTGGTACATTCCATGTACCAAAAAAACCCTGGCATTTCTTCTATAATGCTTCACTTGGTTATTTCTCCTGATGACATAAAGACAGTAAAAAACCACATTAATTTCAGTTATCCAATAAATCTGTTTACTGAGGAATTCTAACAAACAGGCTCAAACTCTTCCACAAATTTGCTGATTTTTTTCCCATGATGTACCAGTATACTGAGGGAAACTTCACATAACAATTGTGAAATAAAACTGCCTCCAGTGCCCTGTTACAGTGAACAGTTCCTCAGTCTACAGTTTGATGCAAAGTCTGTTTTCCACAATTACTCATGCAAATGGTTACAGCAAAGCCAAATGAACTACTGACAGGAACAAAAATACTATTAAAGGAATCAATTCAGTGCCATTAAAGTCAATGAAATGACTCTATCAACGACTTCTGGGGCATTGCATCGGGTTCTGCACATGAAATCCTTCCTCCTCTGACGCCAGATCTTCACTCTTTATGAACGCTGTGAGCAGCCAGACTGCAATAAGAATCCAAATCATGTTTGTTATCGCTCATCCCCAAGCACTTGTCAGGGCTAGGAAATACTCCTGGCTTTGCTGTGCTCCACCATCAACCCCTGCCGCCTGCAGGCACTGCAGGATGTGACCCCCGGGGTGACACCAGAGTGACGTGAGGAGTGACCACAGGGGTGACCCCCCTCAGGGTGACCATCTGGCCAGGCCCAGCTGGTACAGAGCCCCACACCGCCTTAGAGATGCTAACTGAAAAGTGATCTCCTATGCAAAGACGTTTTTCTAGTAGAATCGACTAGGCACAAGTTTTAAGGACCCTCCCTCTCATTTGTTGCCAGTACTAACTTGTGACTTAACAAGTG
>NW_010162442.1:0-1923 GCF_000695765.1 Mesitornis unicolor | reverse complement strand
AAGCGGCAACCCGGCCCCACCGCGAGCAGAGCTGCTCTGCCTGGCCCATCCTTAGCAGAGTGCCCATTAAAACAATAAGAAAGAGAATTAACGTGTTTATAATCAATCTCTAACCACCGTGGTTTTTAATCACGCTCCTCTCCCGTCAGTCTTCAGCAAACCTGTCTCAAAACTAAGGGCTTCGGGAGAGGACTCGAGTTGTCGGTGCAGTGCCTAGCAGTCAGCACTAATCCAGGCTAGAGGCTTTGGGTGCTAATGCAATACAAGTAACAGCTGTAATATAACTCTGAAGAAATTTTCAAGTCAGCAAAACCAAATATTTTCATCAGCCAAAGGGCAAAGGGAATAATTAATAAAAAATAAACGGGTGTGAAAACAGTGGAAAAAGATTTGATTAAAAATATTCAAAAGAATATTAATAAAATTCATTTTTATGTATTCGTGCAGCTCTAAACAGCTCCCATTATTGACCCCAGTAGTTTTAGTGTTTTTTTCATTAAGCAAGTCTATTAATCATGTATTGTTGATTTCAAACACAGGGGAGAAACAATCATTATTTTATTTGTTCTTAAGTGGAAATAACTAAAGGGAAATTATAAGAAAAAACAGTGTTTAAAGAGAACAAAAATCCATAACTCTAATAATACAAAATAATTTATCTGTGAAGGGAGATTTCCAGACTACTTTTCAGTGCTGTTCACTAAATTCTCTTCTACTGTGCCAAGATTTACCCAAAGTAGGATACAGAACTTGTTGTCACTGTAGTCAGAAATACAGTGTAATACAGTAAAACTGTCATTCTGTCAAGTTATGCCAGTTTGGTCAACGAGTGATGCTTTTCTAGAGTTTTTTCTAGCTATTTGTCCTGGTTTAGTGGGACAGAATTTTAGAGACAGTTTTCTGTTGAGGAATACTGTGATTTTGTAAGGACTACAACACTCTGTTTCATGGGAACAAAGTAATAAGACACTTTGTTATAATTTTCATCTAATACTGGTATGTGATGCTCAAGGTCTTTAGCAGTCTTGAGATAAACAGGTGCAGAGGCTGGTAGAAGTGGAAACCCAGGGTAGTTGACCCCAAGCTGACCTCAGGCTGACCAATTAGTATTATTTTATACCATAAACATCACATTCACTATAAATTGGGTAGTTTGCTGGGGACAACCCTTCTCTCTTCCTTCTTCCCTCTTCCTTTCATGGCTGACATCTAGAGAGAGACTTGTTTACCATCCTACTCCTGAGGCCTACTTCCCTACAATATTGACTGAGTATAACTCTGTGTACTTTATGTTAATACTGTTATTAATATTAGTTTTAATTATTATTTTATTAAATCTATATCTATTTCAATCCACAGATCATCTTTCCTTTTCCTGACTCCCCTCCCCAGGTGAGAAGTCATCGAGTGATAGAGCAACTGTATAAACCACGACACTATTCAAGCTAGGATGTCAGCAGTCATGCTTCCTGCCTTCCCCTTAGTCATAGTTAGAAGATGTAATTAGAGTTTATTTATTCTGGTGCGGTTTTGGCCCTGAACCTTGTAGAGAAAGGTCTCTGTTATCTGTCCCATGTGAATCGGGAAGGGGGGAAAGTTATTAGATAGTTATACGATATTTATACTGAAAGTTCTGCTCACAGCTTATTCTGACTACAGGGTTCTTTTTAGTGTCATGTCAGTTAACACAATTCTTGACTACCTTTTTAAGCCTTAGACTATTTTCATAAACTTGGTAACAGTGGATTAAAAAGTCATCCACAAAGAAATACTACTGTCTTCAGAAAAATTATTATAGCTGGTATCTGCTTTCACAGCATCAACTGAATAGAACAAGAAGAAGTCTGGAAATATGGCTGGTTTTTATGGGATAAATACAAAAGATTGGCAAGGAGGATTGTAAAAACACTCAAGTGACTTGCA
>NW_010162441.1:0-499 GCF_000695765.1 Mesitornis unicolor | reverse complement strand
CACTTCCCACCAGGAAAATAACCTGTTATTTCGGCATGTCATAAAACAAGAAACTCACCTTGTTATAAAAAGCATGAAGCTGAAAGGGTATACTGAATAATGAATGGAAACTTTGCAACCACGTGGCCAGGTGGAATACCTAACTAGTTTCTGCCCATCTATTTGAAACTATTAAGTGAATGAAACATCAGTCTTTTGGCACACAGTTTTATGTCCGTGTGGGGCTGAGCAAGGCTCTGTCAAGACCCGGCAGCTGCAAGGTGTAAGCAGGCCGTAAGGTAGACCACACACGTCTCGACCCGTGCACACTGCTACACACTTGAAGATTTATTTTGGTGTATCATTGGAAGTTTTGCCTAAACCAAGTCCCTCCTGGAAATCCTCCCCATGTGAACGATTATTAAGTGTCTCGTCAGGGCGGTGGCCAGACGGCCCGCAGCCCCGGGACGCCCCACTCGCCCCGCTGCGGCCCTGGCTCCGCCCGCACTCAGGAGGCACT
>NW_010162440.1:0-763 GCF_000695765.1 Mesitornis unicolor | reverse complement strand
AGGTGATTCTGTCCCTCTACTCTGCTCTTGTAAGACCCTCACCTGAAATACTGTGTCCAGTTCTGGGGCCCCCAATATAAGAAGGACATTAACCTGTTGGAGCAAGTCCAGAGTAGGGCCACAGAGATGATCAAAGGGCTGGAGCACCTCTCCTGTAAGGTCCGGCTGGGAGAGATTGGGCTGTTCAGCCTGGAGAAGAGAAGGCTTTGGGGAGTCCTTATTGTGGCTTTCTAGTTCCTGAAGGGGTCCTATAGGAAAGCTAGGGAGGGACTTTTTACACAAGCTGGTAGTGATAGAATGAGGGGGTATTGTTTTAAACTGGAAGAGGGTAGATTTAGACTAGATATTAGGAGGAAATTCTTTACTGTGAGAGTGGTGAGACACTGGCACAGGTTTCTCAGGGAAGCTGTGGATGTCCCCTTCCTGTAAGTGTTCAAGGCCAGATTGGATGGGGCTTTGAGCAACCTGGTCTAGTGAGAAGAGTCCCTGAACATGGCAGGGGGTTGGAACTAGATGATCTTTAAGATTCCTTCCAACTCTAACCATGATATGATTCTAATGTCATTGACTATGTCTAGAGGAAGGCAACAAAACTGGCGAAAGCACTGGAAGGTATGTCCTGTGAGGAGTGGCTGAGGCCTCTGGATTTGACCTCATTGCTCTCCTCAGATTTTTTAGGAGGAGCAGTGGAGAGGTAAGTGCTGGTCTCTTCTCCCTGGGATCCGGTGATGGGATGTGTGGGAATAGTTCAAAGCTGCATCAG
>NW_010162439.1:323-842 GCF_000695765.1 Mesitornis unicolor | reverse complement strand
AGTCAAAGAGCTGAGCTAGGTGAGAGACTGAAAAATCAAGTGTGCACTAAATGGTAAGCAGGCTGGACATCAGACTCAGAGTCAATAATTTCACCTATGGAAAAGAAACGTCCCTGGTGAGATGTTTCCCTGGTGGAAAACATCCCTGGTAAGGGAGACCTGCCTTAGACCCAGCTGATAGAGAATTAGTGTCTATGAACGCTTCACCACTGATTACTTTGGGAAGGCGTGAGGGCATTTATTGTGTGAGCATGTGCGTTGGGGTGGAATTGATCCAAATCTGTTGGAGCCTAGAGGCACTTTCCATTGACTCGAACCAGACCCCAGGCCAGTTAGAGCCCAGGAATCGTTACTGGGCTGCGAGGTCCTTAGGGCTATGGGGCAATCTTTGAGCTCATAGGAAAGGCTTTGCAAGCAGTGATCAATTTAAAGGAGAACTGAGAGCTGTAGTTGCAAGACAGGGCCCTAACCCAGCATGGCAGATTCCTTTCATTGCTACCTTTCAATAGCTATTTCCGC
>NW_010162439.1:0-270 GCF_000695765.1 Mesitornis unicolor | reverse complement strand
ACTTTTGAAAACTCGATCTACAGCTTGTCAAAGGGTGCACCTGCTGCCTACCTGCAGCAAAGGCAGCATTTGACTGCCAAGAGCAGGGTCCGAATTCCCTGGGACTGAGATTGGAATTCGCAATATCCTGCCTGCCAAGCTGCCAAGCACATACCCAGCTTCTGCCTGCTTTGATAAAAGAGGGAGAAAATCCCTTTGCCATATAAATTTTTTTTGACAAATTTTCTGCAGATTTTTTGCCTATTTATTCCTATATCTCAGATCCATCAT
>NW_010162438.1:7803-19394 GCF_000695765.1 Mesitornis unicolor | reverse complement strand
AGCCGCAGGGGGGACTGCGCTCAAATGGAACTTGGTCTTGCAGCCCCAGATTCGTTTGTTTGGTGTTTTTTTTTTACCCAGAAAATGGCTAATAAATAATTCTGTGTCCGAGAAGGGGGAAACCTCCGTCGCGAGCTGCGAGAGTGCACCTCCGCCTGGTCAGGTGTGCCTGGTCCACGCGTGTCCTCCCGGGAGGGCTCGGGTGCCGGGGCGGACTCAGAGGCGCTGCGGCAGCGCAGTAATAAAATTCTTAACTGCTACAATCGAGTATCTCACTGCTTTTTCAATGCTTAACTTTCTGCGTGGAGCTGGTGTGTCTGTGTCATAGTCTGGGACGGTGGCCAGTGACGAGTTTATTATTCCACCTTGTAACTACTTCAGTGCCTCCTTTTCTGGGTTTTCTTGTATGAAGTGTAATGTCTCAGTCTCAGGCTAAGGCTCCTCAGCAGTGCCTCTAGCACCTGGGTCTGGAGGTTCCTCTGGCACCTAACTATCCCCACTGTAGGTATCCAGGAGATACTCTTATCCAAAATACATGTGATAATTAACTGGATTTAGCTGCTGATTCATGCCAAGAGGTATGACTTCATTTCGATGCAGTGTTTTAGCACTTAAGCCTGGGGTGATTCGTGAGGAAGCCTCGTTTTTTTGAGGCAGTCTTAGAATCTACAACATATTGCTCAGTTTAATTTTTCTCTAAGACTCAGTTAATAGTGGACAGAGTGATATAACATATACTGCCAAAATCAGGAAATAAATGGCAATAACACAGCACTTTACTTCCAATAATACCATTCTTTCCCCAACTTATATTAGGCTCTCTAATAGTTGTCCTCAGCTTTTAACAATTCACTGGTACTTTATGCAGGATTTAAAGCAGATAGAAGCACATCCTATCAGTGACTGATGATAGGTTTTGAACTCATTTAACTACTTAGGATGAGGCTCAATGATGCTGTCTCTGTAAGCTTTCATTTTGTTAGGTATTATCCTTGGAAACTGCATACTAAGTGCAAAGTGCCTTACCTCTAAACATCCTGAAATTATAAACTACAGAGATGACTAAACTAATAAATGCAGTTCCTTCTGTCAGACAGGAAGGGTTTTAACATACAGAAACACTGCAGTTATTTAAGGCCGTGACAAAAAGATTTAAGTGCGGGAAGCAGCTCTGCATCTCTCATGGAGATTTCATCATACAATTTATGTACTCACACTTTTATAGATGCACAGCCAGGACTGTGGTTGATCAATGGGTTTTCTGGGGTAGGCACAGTGGTTTTTTTCTCCAGATTTCTCAATGAGACCAAGCTGGAAATGGCAGTGGAGATTCCAGCCAGCAGTCAATGGTAACAGGGCCCAGAACCCCCAAGTACTTGTGTAGTAAGAATCAGTTATGGCAAATTTGACACAGATAGAAGCAAACTGCTAGGTGAAGTATTAGCCATAGTTTTATGTTATCAGTCTAGCAGTGATGCTTTCTTATCAATGATATTGTAGATCCCCTGTGAGTTGTACACAGATCATAGTGAGTAAATAACTGGGTCTGCACTGTGCTTTCATTTAATAAATTTTCTTTCAAATTCCTGACTCAAATATTTTGCAAGTCCATCTGCCCTGTGCAGAGTGTCATGCAAAAAGACTTCCTTCCTAAAAGCAAGCTGAGCAAGACCGCCACATTAGTCAGATCAGTAACTTTCTGTGCCACGTACCTGTTTGGACAGATCTCTGTCACTTGCAGAGACGGGCAGCTCGCAGTAGCGGTTTGTGTGTGTCTGCCTCTGGGAGGGTGGAGGCAAATGCTTTGATAAGTGGTTACGCTGGGTTTTGCTGACAGCAGAGCAGAGAGACTCTGGATTCCTGAAATGAGTCTTAAGTCCTGAGGGAAGACTCTTGACTCTTAAAATGAGCTGTAGCCCTTGCGGGGAATGAGTATAGATTAAAGTCAACGGTTCCTCTCGGGTTTAAATCTGCTGCAGTATGTGTCACGGATCGTTGCTTTCCCCCATGCCTAACTTCTGCTTCACTTGTCACCCTCATCTCCTGTTGCTCTCCTCTCTCTTCCAGGTCTTTCCTTGCCTATTTCTGCTTTCCTCTTGCCTGTTACCAACTTTCTCTCCATCCTAAGGCAATTGCTCTGATCTCTGGGCATGGGAAAAGGAGCACAGAGAAATGCAGCTTTGCTCTGTTCTATGTTGACTTCAGTACCTGCTTGCTGAGCTGTTCACAGAGAAGAAGATACGTTGGGGCTCCAGCCTGAGGACACCAACTAGAGAAAGGACATCAAGAAAACACAACTGCCGAGTTCTTTCTTGATGCAGACTGAGGGGTGATGACAGGACAAGAGGAACTCCCTTGACTGCAAAGTTGCTGCTTTCCAGCTGAGCTGATGTCTGCTTGCGCGTTGTCACTGTGAAGAACAACTCTTCAATATGAACTCCTATAAAGGTGGTTTAGATTAGCATATTCTACTCTGCAAATGAGGAATATATTGGAATATGTTGCCCTAAATTTGGGCAAATCTTAGATGGTAGTCAAAGGCATCTCCTGTGACAGCAAGACAATCACTCTCCAGAACTTCTCTGCTCCAGAAGCACTAGATGTTCCTAGCAAAAAAAAAACCAAAACAAAAACCATAATGGGATAACTAGACAAGGAAACTTGCCTTTTCTGAATATTGTTTCTGGAATGATTGAATTTTGGAAGCAGCTTTCCAAAATACTCCTGCCTAGGGCAGGCACTTGGCATGGAAAACTCCATCCTGAATGGTTCAAAACTTGGCAATGTTTTGAAGGGGCTGAAGAAATTTATAACAAAAAGTACTGAGCAATCAACTACATGAAGCATTACCTGGTTTATCTGTAATGCTGTTTTGTAACTAATTTAAAGACAGAAAGTCACATGCTGCTTTTCTGTTTTTATACTCAGGCTTTTATAAAGCTGCCTTCTTCTAATGGCAAAATCCCTACTTAAATACTTCCCTATTATATGTTCTAATAAATGTTTTTCAGATAGATCTTTGTCATTTTTATTCTTTAATTATAGAACCCCAGAAGAAGAACATACTCTTAACAGCAGTAGCTTAATTGGCATGAAAACTACTCAGACTTTTGCAGTGAGATGAATTAGAATGACATTTTGTTTGATTGATAGTAAAAGACAGTAGTGCTGTTTCAGCAAACACCTAAAATCTTTGTCATATCGTTAAAATCATTGGGAAGTAAAGATATTAAAATAATTATAGGAGTTTTGTATGTCAAATATCAGTCTCACTAAGACACTATTGCTGTCACATAAAATTAATATTTACTGCTGGCACAGTTGAGTATTTTACATACCCGTTCTTCCTATAACATCATTAACCACATGTTTAACTAAGCTGCTGCCAGCGTTGAGTGTTACTCTCAGCTTTGGCACTTGCAATTATCTCGTTACAAGTACTTTTCAGCAATATCTTTTAGTCTAATCGAACAGTAATTTATTCACCTCCTTACATGCTTCTGAACACTTCAGATCTCCACATTTATCATGTGAAACTACCTGCAAAAAGTAAAAAAAAAAGTCATTCAGCACTCTTTTCTCTTTAGTAGAGGTCTATATTAGTCACACAGAAGTGAAGCCTTAGAAATAAAATGGTATGGGGAAAATTGATTTCTAGATCTTAACACATGCTTTAATCCACGGTCATGGTAAAATGCATTTTAAAGAGGGGTACAAATTATGCTATTTAATGTATAATAATCCTAGTAATATCCTGCACAAATGCAAATCTAGTGGTCTTATGCAACTCTTGATTCCTTAATTATTACATCTCTGTTCAGATCGCATCTCTATATGTTTTAGCAATAGACTGAAAGGGATATGAGCAAAGAGAACCAAGTACTCTCTATGGTTTCAGGGGCTCCACTAGGAAGTACCAGATTAGTCTTAAAGCCGAGAGAGAAAGTAGAGAATAAATAGAGTTAACCAGAAGTTAAGTAGGGTTCAACATTAAAAAAATTTCTTCTATTAGCTGAAATTTAAATGCTAAGCAATGTTCCTGTTCAACCGTGTCATTTCTCCAGTGGGCTGGAGAGGAAAGGAAGTGTGACACATCACACTTCAGGATGTGAAACAGTCCTGTGGACACCAAGCAAGTCATCTGTGTTTCTTTGCTCAAAGTCCATCTCCACACACATTCATCTGATGGTGTCAGCTTTATTCAATGGCATTCCTCTGTCTTAAGCAGGTGACATAAAATAAATGGAGACAGATTTCAGTAGGACCTCTGGCAGTGCAAAAAAATGCTTAGTGAGAGAAGGCCAACGAGCCCTGTATCTTCTACATGCATCTATAGTGTGGATTTACATAGGAGCATATTTGGTCCCATAGCAATATTAATTGCCAAAGTTGTATGTTTTCTGGAAATAAAGATGCTTAGTAATACCTCCTGGTTTTTACAACATCAAACTGAAATCTTAATTCTCTCCTATTTCTGAATGATGTCCTAGACTTTGGCACACCAACAGATACTGTGTGACACTGAGAACAGATCTAATAAGGGATTCACGTTCTCTTTGACACCGTTTATCTGTGAAGGCAAAGTGACTTGAATTTGAATGAACTATACAGGAGTTCTCTGTGTTTCACCACATCTACACTGCAGAAGCCACAGCCCAGAAATGTTGCCATTTCTTTTCCATTTCCTGGAAGGTTACCTGCGATGTATCAGATCACTTAACGTCAAACTCCATTGTCCCAAATAAACACTGAGTGTAGAACAAAACCAGCATGTATTACAACTGAGGAGCGACAGAGCTGGTGGTGGAAGGAGGCTCACTCTAGACCTGCAGGCTTTTAACCAAAGTTAGAGATGTGCTGATGGGGTACATCTAGCTGAGCTTCAAGAAACGCTTAAAATTATTGCTTTTAGCTCTTCTCAAGTTACCCAAAGTCAGATTTATTCCATGTTTCTCCTTACTCTTGGTAAACATAGAAAAGCTATGGGTTATGCTTATGCCATATAAAATAATGTTCAGGAGAATGGAGAAGCATCGTCCTTCCCACAGATAAGTCCCTGATGAAAGCTAACACATGCAGAAAGATGTGTGCTGGCCTCCTCAACTCAATGAGAACAGCCAGGGTGCACACAAGGTCCAGAACTGCAAGACGGAGGATCGTCTCCTCTTTTTTCATAGTTTCTCTTGCTCCACTCATGAGGGACCTTACTGTGTCAAGAAGCACACTGTGTTTGTCCAACCTCCTCTCCTCCAGGCCTCAGTGTACATTTGTTCTTGATGCCTCTGCTAAGCATGCATGTTCTCTCGGCTCTGACACACAACGTCATTTAATTCCTCACCTTTTCTGCATGAGTGGGTACGCAGCAGTTCTCCGAGTGGGTCTGATCTCAGATACCCAATCTCTTCATCATAGCTATGTGCCATGTGGTCTGTTCCAGGGAGACAGAAAAGAGAGACTTTATATTTCCTTCTATATCCACAATTCAAAGAACAGTTTGTTTCCTCCATACTCGGCCACCATTATTTCACACTTTTTTGGGATGAGGTCACAAAATTATTCACGTTATTATTCCCCCATAGAGTTCCTGCATGGCCTCTTTTATATTTAACTTTTTTGATGTTATGCTTGGTGGAATACTCCTAGCTATAAGTAGTGCATGAATATGGAAGACTGATTTGATATATGTTTTTTGGATAGTATAGCTTCAGTCAGACATGTATATAGAGATTTATATAGTTTTTTGCTGTTTGGTTAGACATTGGAGTCTGGGTTTTCTTGTCTGGGTTGTTGGGTTTTTTAGTCTTAGGACCAGAATGAGAAATAGGAGGTGAAAAGGATGACACTTTTGTATGTTTCTGTGAGTTTCTGAGTTTACAAACCATATTTAAGCAAGAAGAAAAACCCACAAATTCTTCTACAAATTCTAATCTGCCTCATCTGGTCACATCTCTGATTATTAATGGACTGCAATAATATAACAGCTGTATTTATGCATAAAAATGTGGGGTCATGTGGCAAAAAGATCTTACAGATATTACAAGTGCAATTAACTTTTTTTTAACATACTTTCTCTTAGCAGTTCTTTTCTTGGGGATGTCAAGAATGACAGAGACACAAAGGTTGCTCTTCCTCCTTTAAATGTGCTATAAAGATGGCTCTTTCACACCTTCATATGACTCACTTCGAATTTTTTGCTGTTTAAAACGGGGAGAAAATATTTTGCACGAGAATCCACAGGTACTCTAATTCAAATGCTTCTGCTAACACTGACGCTTACATTAACCCAAGAGATGGGGAGAAATACATGAGCTCTCCTAACAGAGAAGTCCCACAGATACTCAAGTTATGTCAATCAAGGGTAAAGGTGTAGACTGTCAGGGGCTCATTTTCTACCCCACAGGTGAGGGATGTAGAGGGGTTGTAAGGAAGCTTCCCCACAATTACTGGATTTACAACCTCTCTTCAAGTTCTCTGCTTAGTTGGGCTTTCTGCAGTGAGAGTCCTTTCTGCCTTATTTTCCAGCTGAAAAGCTGAGGAGGAGCTGATGAGAAATAACTCCTGCAATTGCAACAGCACAGCAGGGGAAGTGTTTGCCACCATGCAGCACTGCCAGCGTTTCACACAAACATCAGTCAAGAAAGTCAATAACTACTTTTTGCTGTGATTTGGTTTAGACACATGCAAAGAGCAGCCCTACCAGGACAAAATAGAAAGCCATAGCAACCCAAGGGTTAAAATACTCTTTTTGATAAGAAAATAACTAAAAATCACATTAAGTAAAACAAAAATCAGTCTGCGCTACTAAACCTCATCTGACACTGAGAACTTACATAATATACTGCTGAAATCATGCCTGTATAAATTACACAGTACTTTCACATGTGACATAGAGATTATATTACTAGTGTATGGAAAAAAAACCTTTAACTTCTGATTTTTTAATTTAGGATTAACTACTGCACTATGTATTATAATATTAGATAGACATACCAAAACAACAACAGCGGTTTGACTTGTTATTACTTTTACCCCAACAGGTGCAGAAACATTCATTTAATCAAAAGCTTATAGGTGCACGAAACCATTTTTAGAAAGGGTATACCTTTGCTTTCATTCTTGTAATGCAGAATGTGTTGTGGCTTTTATTTTAGCTGAAGTACAGAATCGGGTTTGTTGCATTTTGCTGCCGTAAATTCATGGGTAAAACCCTAGTTTCACTGAAGTCAATAGGAAAACTCCCATGGATTCAGTGGGGCCAACATTATATCCCATGTCTGTAATCAATCATTAAAATGTAACAGGGTCCAATGAGTGACTACATTGGAAAAAAATTACTTGGAGTAGTTTGCAAATATTTTGGAGACTCAAGACTCGGGCATTAATGCCTCTCCTAGTTACTCCTAGAAAAACATTTACAAAACTCATACATAGGTGAGTTCCAGATTGGATTTTTGAAGCATGTTCTATACTTGAAATTAAAAAAAACCTCTTTTCTCAGTGATGCACTTGTAACTTTTGCAAGGTTTTTTTTGTACATTTTATTCTTTGGTTGAAAAGGAGATATATTCAAGTATCTTCACTTCCAAAATTGAGACATTAATTAATCTTAGATGATAATGCAAGAAAATAAGGCCAATAAATATTTACAAGTTATGTATTTTGTTTCACAATGGATTAAGTTTGTCTCCAAACTTCAGCGTACAAGTATGAAAAAGAAGAAATGACATGTGAAAGCAACAGAAAATCAAGAAGTAGGACAACAGACACAGTACATGGCATGGACCCTGATTTCCTCTTCTCCTCCCCCTCCACTCACAGATCAAGAAACACACTGAATGCTCCAAAGACAGTTATATTTGCAATGTAATATTCAAGACAAGCAAATTAAAAAGGGTTTCTGAAATACAGGGTATGTGAAATGCAGTGAAAGCTCCAAGGAGAGATTTTTTCTTACATATTACACAGTTACAAATAAGACACTTAGTGAGACTTAGCTGAACTTTAGCAATAGCAACGCTAGTAACCAAATTAACATGTTATGTGAATAAACAAGAAATTCCAATTCAGACTTACCTGATACAGAATGGTACAGTAAATTAATTTGTCCTTTTGAAAGTGATGTAATATATTTGTAAGAGCAACGATAAAAATAAATTCCCAATATGTTTGTCATCATAGAAGTCTTTCAAGGCCCCATCAATAAATTACAAGGAAGCATGTGTGGATGGGGGCTCTATATGAGCACATATCAGGGAAGCATAGAAATGAAATCTCATCCTTCCAGCTCAATAAAAGCTCACCTTAAATTCAAAGAAACTTCACCTAAATAATTACCATATGAACCAGGCAGAGTACCCATCGTCTCCACTTGTATAGCTGGAATGGACATATCACAGCTTGAAGAGAAACTGGAATGGGGAATAAAACAGCTTTTCGTATTCTCTGCTGCTAGAAAAGAGGCATGCACTTAAATATCCAGGATGGATTTCCTAGCTCCTTTAAGCAAACAGCATCACTAAAAATCATTCAACTATAGCAAGGTTGACTAGAAACGCCTTTAGGAAATACAGGTGCATTGTGGAAAAAGAGAGAACTTGTTTTGCTGAAGCTGTAATTCTAAATTATTTCAAGTATTATTGTTTTAGTAGCAAAGATAAATAGCTAATGTCAGCGGAGAAAACCAACACAACTCTTGCCAGAAGATCCGATGACACTCAGCACAAGGTAGCATGAAATAAACAGTGCTGTAAAGATCACAGGGTTAGAATGGAAGTCAAATGGCCAGACAGCACTAGAGCTGGTTTTCTTTAGGAAAAATACCTGAAAAAACACAGAAATGTAACAGCTTATTTGTGTGCAGGAGAGTAGAACAAAAGCACACAATTGCGACTGATTGAGACATCAATTTGTTTGTGGAAAGCCCTAAGAGATGGCAAAAAGCCTGCTGGAAACACTAGGGGAAAAAGACTTATGCTGAAATCTTAGACTCGGTGATGCTCATACAAGTTTTACTATGAATTGCTGACTCAGTGTTGACATCCCAGTTTTTCCCCACCGGGGAGGACATACAGGACACACCAGGTAAGACGATCAGAGACAGTGAAGAAGTGCTGGGAGTTACTAAAATACACACACAGACAAATGCCGAGGATGTTGATGACTCAGGAATGGAATTACAAAGAGAAAGTTTGTCGAGAAGTCTGTTGCTGTCAACTATTTCTAGAAGAGAAAGACTCTGGACGGAGTAATTTTGGAGCAGGGACCTAAGCATTTCCTAAGGAGTTTAATTTCTTTTGGAAGCACTGGGCTTGAAAGTGGAGCAGAAAATAGCCAGGCAAACCATGAGATGTAGTGTGTGGAGACATCTTCAGGGAATCAGAGAAGAAATATAACTGATCAGAACTTACAGGGATATTATTAGATACTTGGCTGTACAAAAGTCATCCTTCTTCAAAGACAGCGAATGCTGGCATCTAATTATACTTTTGCTTACCTTATACAGAGAAACACATGATAATTTTTTACAGTCCGTAACTGGGAACTTCTTTCAGTGTATTTAAGCACTAGCTTGTACTATGTTAGTGTGTGTTTAAAAAGCACTTTGAAACGAGACATAATACTCTAAGTTGTTCAATTTGAGATACGTTTTAAAGACTATTGTAATCTGAAGGAAAACATCTTTAATTTTTTTGTTTTAAAACAGTTAAAAAGCTATCACATCACGCAGATTTTCTAAAAAACTGTGTGTTAGTTTTTAAAGTATCTATGGACTGTGCCTGCACAGAAACAGCCTGTATGGGGTAACACAAACTCTGAGCCAAGCCTACAATCAGAGATATTAACACAACTGATTACACTGATGGAGCAAAGCCACTATTTTTATCATACCTTAGATAAGGCGCACAGGATATAAATTGCTGTATGAAAGGTAAGGGATAATATAAAAAAAAATTAAAAAGGAAGGAAACATTTTACTTTAAAGGTACAGCAGCAGCAAAGACTAAAAGGGAGAGAAAATGGTATTAGTCACATTCTCTGTCCCCACAGCAGTCAGGAAAGACAGAGCAGGAGACAGACAGAGCACCTCCATCAGGGCTGGGAGCCACAGAGCCAGCTGAGGCTGCACACCTACACAATGGCTGCCTGTGGCCCAGGGCACCATGGCTGAACCAGCTTCCATCTTAAAGCAATTGGTAAAACCTCTTCATCCTCTTATCCTACAGAGCACCCCAGCACCATTCCTGCCCCTGTGGCCAGAGCTCCTATACCTCTAGGTCCCACACTCTGCAGGGAGGCTCCTGGCTCCTCTGAAAACAGCAATAAAATTTCTGGTGATTTGGATGGGGTAAGTGTCCTGGTTTCAGTGGGATAGAATCACAGAATCAGGTTCTATTCAGGAAAGCTGCTTTTCTGCAAGGACTGCAATACTCGATTTCATGGGAACAAAGTTGATACGACACTTTATTTCAGTTTTTGGCCAGCACTGGTATGTGATGATCAAGGTCTTCAGCAGTTTTGAGTTAAACAGGTGCAGAACCTGGGGGCTGGAGTGAAAACCAGGGTAGTTGACCCTAAGCTGACCTCAAGTTGGCCAACAAAAATTATTCCACACCATAAAAGTCATGGTAACTATAAACTGTAGAGTTTACTGGGGACAGCTCTCTTTCCTCAATGGCTCCCATTCCAGGAGGGTCTCACCCGTTGTTCTACTCCCAAGGCCTACCCCCTCACTCATTGTAACCACCACAGCTTGCAACCACTGTATTGGCTGAGTATAACTCTGTGTACTTTATATTAATGCTGTTATTAATAACAGGATTTTTATTATCATTTTATTAAATCTTTTTCTATTTCAACCCATGGGTCTCTTTTCCTTTTCCTGATTCCTCCCCAGGGGTAGGAAGGAGTCATTTGGTGAGAGAACAACTGTCTAAACGACAACAGTAAGATTTCACCCCTGCACTTGATGATGAGAATACTCCCTGACTTACCTCACCTGCTGACTTCAAGCACACAGACCTGCAGGCAACAGCCTTATTCTCAGCTACTGATAGGGTGACATAAGTCAGACTTTTCAGCCATGAAACATTCCCTTTATTGCAGCCTTCAAAGCAAAACGTAACTCCTCACTTTTGCATCACCTTTCCTAAATTAATTTCTTCAAAGACAGGAAACAAAAATTTAAAAAACAGAAATTTTGTATCTTAGTCTAGATATAAATGTCAAACAAAACCACCCTAAAAAAGCCTGCTAGGAAGGGCAGAGTAATACTGTGCCTGACTGTTATGTGGTGTTGGTTTTGTCTGGTATAGGTAAAAGAGCTCCCCTTTCAATTGTTAGCCTAGTTGCAACATCTTGTTGCTGTCATTTGCAGAAATTTCACTAACAGGATAGCTAAAAGAACTGCTGTTTTTAAGCTAAAATGTTAATAACACTTGTATCAGAGCCTCAGCTACAGACGTCAGACTAGGTCCATTGATTTCAACACAGTTGTAACTGCTACCCCTGATTAATGTACTGAAGTCACAAAATAGTTTTTGTTAGATAACTTCCTAAAGTAGATCTTACAGAGTTGCTTTCACCTAGGACAG
>NW_010162438.1:0-7772 GCF_000695765.1 Mesitornis unicolor | reverse complement strand
AAGAGCGGTAAAAGCATGAGAATGTAAAATGCTACTTTTTCCTTTGAAAAATAAAATCTGTTGTGTTTCAGCACAAGCTGCATTCCAGCGTTATTTCACAAAAACAAGGTATTCGTGAAGGCAATCCCTCTCCAGCTTCTCCAGTAAAGCCGTACAACATGCATGATTTATCACCAGGTTATCTGGGAATGTCTTTAATGGGTGCATCTTACCATTTTCAAGATACAGGTTAAGACTCAGGCTCTGTTTCATCTCCAGTGGTAACAAGTTCTGTAGCTCCAGGCCTTCTGTTAAGAATGCTCGTGCTGTTCCCCACCAGTTACATCAGCCTGTTCATCCCAATTTAATATATTGCAGCTGATGTAGTGCTTTAATAATTTGTTTTATTTGTGCACTGATTAAAAATTTCTAGATCAAACATTTAATGAAAAGCTCTCCAACCTGACAGGTTTGCTGCTGAATGTAGTCATTTACAACTCAAGCCTTATAATAACCAGAGCAAGTGTTGGAAAAGCTGTTCATGCCAAATGCTCAGCAGCTGACATATATAATCTTATATCTTTTCATTCAGACCTTTTTAAAAAAAAAATTCTGAGACCTAATTATATTGGTTGTAACTGTTCTGAAATGAATGGTGTCAGGAACTAATACTTGTTTATTTTCTTTCCTGACAAGTGCTCTGAATAAAAACAGTTTCTAGACATGATGGAATGACTTTTCCTATGACTCAGACACATTCAACGAAATAAGGTTTGAAGAAACTGGAGCTTGTTTTCTGTCTAACAATAGCAACTGAAAATACCCAGAACTTTTAAGTATTTATACCCTTTAGAAATATCGGACTAAAAACTACGCGTGGAGGCCAAAAAGTCTCCAGTGAGCAAGCTCTTGCCCTATGCTTTTTCATTTGAGCGAGATATTGCGCTTATTCACTCAGGCTTATTTCAATTTAATGAATTTCTCTTTTCAGTTTGATTTTCTATTTAATTTTTAATTTACAGGTGCCACTTAAAGTCAAGTCATATTTCCTATTAGCAACATATTTAATGTTCTTCACAACTTCAGGAAAAACTGGAGTTTTAAAATATACTACTCTATAATATAGGAAAGACACATAAACTTGTTTATTTCCATGTTGCAGAGCTCTAACTAGCACGCTTTTTGCAAGCTGCTTACCTCCCAGAATTTTAGTTATTTCAACTTTCCTAATAGTAAGCTACTTAGGTTGGCTCTGTTTATAATGAAATTCTCCTAAAATTTTGTTATTGCTCTGCAGTAAGTAGTCTAAAAGAAACCAAATATCAGTAAACATTACTTGAAAACTTAATGAAGCGCTGAAAAGAGAGAGATATCTGGTAATTTAAACACAGTAATTGCAAAGGCATGAAAACCTGCTCAGAATACATTATTTTTTTTAAAAAAAGAAACAAACTCACAACTAACTTATTAAATACCTTGTCTATATTCTTCCCTCATCCCTAATAATATAAGCATATTTTCTGATCCAAGAAAGCACTCAGGCTGCCAATCGTACTCCTGCAATCATAACTAAAGCCACTTGGCCTTTCACCTTATGTCTCATGCTCAAAATGTGCATGATGTGCAAGCCGCCACGCACACTCCCTCGTATTTCCTTGCTAACGCTGCCTGTGGCCCATCTTCTCCAGCACTGAAACCCCTCAGCCAATATTTCCACACAAATGCCACCTCCAAGCAGTCTTTTTGCGGCGCGCAATGAAGTATCAAACTCTGGCAAAGAACTAAAGTCGTGTCGAGAACCCCAATTTTGGAATGGTTGGGATGCATCGACAGTAGGGATCATAACGCCATAGATTTATACTTTATTTTTGTATAGGGGCAGGCTTACCACCAGGCTCGGGCACCTTTCTAAAAGGACGGGAGGAAATCCGAGCAAAGCCGCTGCCTCCCGGGCCATTCCTCAGCGGAGTGAGGGCTCCCTCTAGAGGGGACCGGCCCCGCTCCCGCACCGCTGCTACCGGCGCCGCTCCCCGCACCGGCGGCTGCTCCGCCGGGCTTGAGGCTCGGCTCTTCAATGCAACGCAGGAGAGAGGAAAAAAAACCGTAGCAGATGTGATGGGGAGGCAGAAAGGAGAAAGCGAGGGAAAACGTTGTGCTGTTACTGACCTTATGACTGATGCCAATACAACTTGTGAAAGTATGCAGATCATTGGAGTCCATGCCATTTACAAGACAGCAGTTACAATTACATTGCCCCAGCTCATTAAAATATAGCTTGGTCTATAGAATGGGATTTGGAATGAACGGACACAGGAAAACCACCCTGGATAAACCGGCCTCTGAGGCAGACTGCAAAAATCTCATTAATGTATCCCACAGCCACCTTTCTTCACACTCATAAAAAACACCGTGTCAAAGGAGCCCATTACCTGCTGGCAAGCTTCTTCACCACCATCACAGACATGAGCAGCTGGATTCCCAAATTTCCCAAATTCACAGGGAAGTGAGAGGTGGGTCTGAAGTGGGGTAGAAGGTGTTTCACAGTGACTTGGAATAAGCCCTTCTGCAGAAGTGGTAAGAAATGGTTTAAGCTCAGGCTTTCAAGGCTGAACAGGAGCAGCATCCCTGTTCCCTCACTCCATGTTTGGGTGATGAAACATTGGCCTCACAGACAAATTACAACCATTTCTACAGGTGCTCATGCTGTGCTCAGCATCACAGCGCCTCAACACCTGCCAGGGGAGCCTCATCCACCACCCTGACCTCCACTGAGTGCATTTCTGTCACCCATCCCAAACACATTTCTCCTATACGGAACACATATTCCTAAACACAAACCAAAGCACCTCTACATTGTAGATTCTTTCTTTGGTTCTACATTCACACTCAGTATGGTAGCATTTAAAATATGATTTGTACTAAAGTATCTGAAATACATTAAGGCCTAATGTCATAAATGGTGTGTAAAGCAATGACAAAGCTTGTACCTACAGTACCTGAGGCATTTTCATGTAACCAAAAAACTGTTCTGCAACACAGTGCAACATAGCTGTCTACTACTTGTGTGGTAATTCATCCTCCTGAGGAGCACCATTCCCTCCGCCAACTACAGAGAGGTCTGGATAAACAGCATAGATGTACAGGATAGTGGAGATGAATCTCACCTGTAGTTTATATAATACTGGCAATTAAATTATCCGTTCCTTAAAGTCTGATCTCTATACCAATAGACAGCTGTACTTGGCCACTCTTACTTCCAAGTAAGAATGCAACATCACTCAGCATATGTCTCCCCTGTGCACTGGAAAGACACATGGCAGGCAAATCCAGCTAGCGTTAACCAAGCTGGTGTCTCTGCATGGAGGGGTACAGACCCCCTGCAAGGATCCCAGCTCTGTCCTGAAACCACACGTAAGCTGTGAGTTCAGCCTCTCATTAGGATGTACTGTCTCAGGCAGAACAAAATGCTGACCTAACTATGTTGCCTCTGACTTTGGCAGTATTAGCCCAAGCATCTGCACCGTACCTGTAGCCAGTCTAAAGCAGAGGTAAGAGTTTTGGACCATAATTGCTACCCTGAGTCTATAGAGTTGAATAGCTTGGATCAGCGCACAGCTGATATAACTTAACATATAGGTTATGCCACAAAATGGAGGTAATCCAAAGACCATGTCAATAGCATTGTTTAAAGAAAAAACAAAGCCTCAAAAATAAGCTTAAGTGGTCCCAACTTTTTTTCTTATCTGTGTTCAATTAAACAAGTGCAGTTATTTTCTGTTTATTTATAGATGACATTTTTGTTATGCCAGAGTTTTATTATATGTTGTCCAGCTTCCAGGGAACAAAGGAGTGTGTTTAGAGAACTCTTACCTATAATTAGTGTCACCCAGTTAAACAAGGCACCTCTGTTTTACAACTGCCAAAGCTGTCACCTTTTTTTCAGAATTATTTTCAGTGATGGACTATTTGAGCCACAGTTTCTTTAAGAAGTAGCATAAAAATGTGTTGCTACTCTAGAACAGCTATTCTAACCAAACATATCAGGAGGCTGGCTCTGCCACAGTGCCAGAGCTCAGAAAATGCTTCCTCTATTATATTTCTACTTAATTATTCTTGTACTTTTCAATAACTTTGTGTCATAAAACCATGGCATATAGTCGATTTGGATTAGCTTTATCCTACCAGGTTATGACAGACTTTCAGCCTAGTCATTAATCTGTCGTCGTAAGTTTTGGAATCATATAGACATGAGAACCAGCCATATTTAAATTGGGAAGGTATACTTTTTATGAGCCTACATTTAATTAGAATTCCAATAAAAGTGACACATCCATTTGAGGCAGGCTTAATATGCTGAGTTTTAACTTTTCTTTGGAACACCTTTCACTTTAAGAGAAATGTCTGCAAAGAAAAGCAGTATTTTCTCCAGACATAACAATCTTCTTGGCCTTTCCCAAGGAAATATGGCCCCCAAGGTGAAGGTCCTGACTTATACTGCAGCTCAGGACACTGGGAGGTTGTTGAACAACTCAGCTTGAGTCTGTCGCTTCCTCTTGGCCATTTACTCACCTTCTGTTGCATTAGCAGTGTAAAAGGTGAATCATGCTTCATAGGGACAAGTGTGACTGAGCTGTGTTAGGTATTACCAGTGCTGCTTCTGCTGTGTAAAGGATGTACAAGCTGGTGAGAGATTTCTCCATGACCCATACATTCTCTTCCCTGCTTCACACAGATCACAGAGAGCCCCTGGCTGCTGCTGCTGCTGCTGCTGCATCACCTGGTGCCCAGACTGCTCCCTGCAGATGAAAGAGAAGGTGGTGAGGATGAGTTTGGATGGCAGAGGGCATAGGCAGAAAAAGTAAGCCACAGTCACACAAATGATGGCCAGGTAGGCTCTGCACCTATCTGCTTCCATAAGCCACGAAGACTTATTTTCCTGGCCAAGACAACAGATGGCCTCTCTGTCTAAGGACTTCAACTTGGTCAGCATCCAAGCTTGAAATGCCCACACCAAAGTCACCATCGAACTACGAGACCTTTAGTCCCTTGGACTATCAGCATCACCAGCCACAGCCAGCCTGATACATGTTAATTTACATGAGCCAAAATAACCTATAAAACTGAAGCATTTTGAAACAGTTCTAACAGGATGGATAACATTTGCTGCTTTATAGCAGCTAGTATTTTTTCCTATTTAAACATATTTTTATTATTAAAAAATAGGCCTGCTTAAAGTTACATTTGATTTTATAACACCCTGCATTAAGACCAAGATTTAATGCCTGAAAACTGTTTACGTACACTTTAAAAATATTCTGAATCAATAAGCTCTCCTTACACTCCAATGAGATAAAAGGTGCTATTCTTTAGTTCTATGTAGTTAAGGAAACTTTTGAGGTCAGCTCACCTTATAAATATGTTGCAAAGTCATCCACTATATTAAATATTTACATTATTTTCAGTCTTTGCAATTGAGCAAGTTCTGATATTTACATTTCTCCTGACTGAAAGCACTTTCAGACTCTCTTGTACATTAAAAAAAAAAAAGTTTGCCTGAATTTGCCCTGAGCATTTAAGTTAGCTCACAGGAGCGGGAAGAACCTTTACTTCATTTGCACTGCTGAGAAATGCATGAAACAGTTGAAGAAACAAGCAAGAAAGCTGATTTCCCTCCTGAAATCATTGAACAGAGCATATCCTTCATCAGGATCAGATCTTGGAGAAAAGGCACTCACTTTTCAAAGGCATGAGAAGACACAAAGGTTTCAGAGTGTGTGATTCCCACTGACTTTATCCCTCATTGATTGCTATGAAAGGGAACAGGAGCTAAACTGGCTGAAATCCTTCTGAGGACAGAGATTACCTCACACAACTCTTAGACACCATTCTTGTGGTATCATTAACTGTAGTTACTGCTTCTTTCATAGAGTCCATAGCTTTATTAATTTCACATACAAAACAATGATTTCATAAGTTATCTTATTTACTCCATACTTTTTGACAAGTAAATTACTAAAATTAATAATCACAGAATCACAATTAACAGTCAAGTTACAGTTTCCACCTAATGCAGGCTGATAAAACTCCCAGTAAAAATTACAATTTTATAAATAAGAAATGCTTCATTTGCCATTCTTGAGATGAGGAAATTGAGAATCTGGATAAACATTAAACTATCTAATTGCTTAAATATATACTTCTAGCTATATTGTGTTCGTTTTGGCTAAAAAGTACCACATTGAGCATGAAGGGCTCATTTTTTTTCTATTTGCTTTTCTAACCAATGAAAATGAACCTTTTATAGGAAAAGCAGTAAGAAAAAGAAAAGCAAAATATGTTTAAGCATCACTATTTTAAAAATGGAAGCTTACTGTTTATATAATTGCTAAAACTGGCGATTCAAATTACCAAGTATGGGATTCCTCTATCTATTCTGATATGATCAACATCTGAGTTTAAAGGGTGATTACTTTCACTGGGAATAAAGAGATGCATTTAAGGCACAATTCCTCTCATCTGAAGTATGTCTAAGCTCAGCCTGGGGCCTTCAGTCCCTGCTCGAGGGATGTTGTAGGGGTGTCCCATCTCTGACCCCATCTCCTGGATGGGCCTGGGACCTACACTGCAGATAGCCACTCTCCTGGATGGACCCCTCAGACCTGGGACATAGCTTGACACGCATAACGCTAGGCATAACAGAGCATAACCTATGCTATGCTATGCTATGCTATGCCATGCTATGCTATGCTACGCTATGCTACTCTATACCATATACTCATGATGGAGTTGAAAACCAAGACCATTATTTGCCTGAAATGCCAGGGGTTTTTCAGCTCCAAAAACACTTTCAAGGACACAAATCAGAAAGATTACAAATGGAAACATGATCTTATTTTATTTAATTTTATTTTAGTTCATTCTATTTGTTTTTTACTTTTATTTTATTTTTCTGAATTTTTCCTGTGAGCCAGTGTTCACAACCATCAACACAAAGTGCACGTGTAGCCAGGAGCAGGCTGATGCATTCTTCAGTTTAGCTTGAATGGACAAGAGGAGCCCTGACAAAAGGTCATGCTCAATGCTGCAGAGGAGGCAAAAGAAACCCCAGGGATCAGTGCCAATCTCTCCCTTGGGCAAAAATTCCTTCCTGACCCCAGCACTGGCAATCAGGTATTCCCTGCGCATCTGAGCAAGACCTGCCTCCTCATCCCACAGGCTGGTCACGCCTCCCAGGAAACACTAGCACTGCCCATCCCCATTCCTCCCTCAACCTGGAGCCATCTCAGGGGCTTCTGTGAGTAGCAAAATGCCCCTTGCCTGATTGATCTTAGGGGCAAGAATCCTTCCCGTGCCTGGCAGGACACCAGTGGGAGCTTCAAAGCACTGTGGGAGGATGCTGGGACATCTGTGCATCCCATCTCTTATGGCTGCTGCAGCTGGCTCTGAAGCAGATGAGGATGGCGAGCTCCGTAGTGCTCCTCAAGTGCAAAGTATGCATTCCCTTCGTCTGGCCACTGCTATCCAGCTGAAAAAGCCTGAGAGCCTAAGGCACCTCTAGGTGTTGCTGATTCTTCTCATCTCCCTGAGGAACTTGCCTCTGTTCCCCAAAGACTGAAGAAGGATTTCCATCCATCAGATGAGCTTTGAATATGGCCAAACCAAGATCTGCATTTGCAGTAGAGAACCTCCAGCAGCCTTGTCCCTCAATTCTCCCCCCCCTCAGCCCTCTCCAAGTATTCGCATTGGTTCCTCAAGGGCTTTCTCTTCACACACAGAATCACACAGAATCGCTC
>NW_010162437.1:36765-56064 GCF_000695765.1 Mesitornis unicolor | reverse complement strand
TTAGCTCCATTCACCACAGCTCTCTGTGCTCTACTTAGTTATATTATTATTATAGTATGTTAGTATACTACTAACATACTGATATATCTTTATCACTCAAAGATAAGATGTTTTAATCTTTTTTCTTTAAATTGCAAAATAAGGAATCAATGGTTATCATTGTTAACCAATGCAATGTTAACATACACTACCGTGCATAAATTAAAAATATATATATACTTTAAGTTTACACTTTATTTTTGTGTTTTTAAAATGTAAAATATATTTTATACCACTGGAATAATGCCAACTTATAACAGTTGAAAATATGTCTTGAAGAAATGCATATAGAAGTCTATCCCCATGCCCATGAGTGGTTAATCATGTTCAGGCATCTTAGCTGATCTCAGCTGATACGATACAACATACTGAAGAGGTCATGGTCTCTAAAACAGATGGCTCAAGCCAAAAAAGAACATTGCAAATGATAAACATTTTCTCAATATGTAGTTGCTTTCATCCTCAGTGGCATTGAACAGCCCAATCCAACATGCAGTCTGTATGGGGTCTCAGGATTACCTCACTTCTTCATACTGAAGCCATCTTTCGAGCTTTGCTCTTTTATTCGTTTTAAGATGGAATTACTAGAATTCATCTCTGAAATGGAACTCTGAGGCCATTCTTACTGCCTCATCATGCCATGCCCTTCTCAGTGATGTCCAATGATATGACAAGGGGCAATGGGTGCAAGCTGAAGCATAGGAGGTTCTATGTAAACATAAGGAAAATCTTTTTCACTGTGTGGGTGACAGAGCACTGGAACAGACTGCCCAGAGAGGTTATGGAGTCTCCTTCTCTGGAGACATTCAAAACCCGCCTGGAGATGTTCCTGTGTGACCTAGTCTAGGTGATCCTACTCTGGCAGGAGGATTGGACTGGATGATCTTTTGAGGTCCCTTCCAACTCCTAACATTCTGTGATTCTGTGATATCTTGCAATAAGCTGAACCCTTATGCCTCTTGAAAAATTCACTCAGAGCCGTTGCAGATTACTCCGTGTATTGATTGTCACGATCAGGTTGATGTCATCACTGTTCCTGAGCCCCAAAACATGGCTTATGAATCACGTGAAAGTTACAAAAATCCTTGAGGCAATTTTCCAGATCATCAGCTGGTAGAAAGTGACATCAGTGGAATAATGCCAATTTACCTCAACTACAGATTTGGCTTCCAAGTGGTGCCTGAAGCAGAATTTCTTGTGAGAAAATATGTTGATGGCAGTCTTTGAAAGCGAGAGTTATTATCTGTGTGAAATTAATCCAGGTTGCCAAAAAAACCCCGTATGCTAAATTTGATACTAATGAACAATGTTGACAAAAAGAGGTCACATATGAAATTTGAGACTAATGAACTAAGGTGGCATGGAAATGAGCATTTGGAGACTAATAGAGTTAAACCAACCCACTTATTCTGTTGAGGTTTTTATGTTTTTGTCTCCTTATATTGTAAAGTAAATTTCCACCCCAAGAAATGTCCTGATCTGTATTTTAATGAGCCTCTACATGTGATGTACATTTTTTTGTTTCATTACTATTAGTGAATGACAAGTGAAGGATATTCATTTTAACTTGAAAATGTCAGGTATGCACTTTAAGAGAGATATTTTTTCCAGTTTTTAATGAGGTGGTGTTTCTTTTTGTAAGAAATACCCATCTCTGATGTGGGTACTATGCAGGTGACAACTGATATTTAATAAGTGATGGTTCTTGTATTAGTCGTAGTTCACTAAAGAAAATGTCTCGGATTGCTTTTGAAAAACTCTTAGCGTCACTAGCCCAAAGGCAAGATGTGACCTTTTTATTACATAATGAGAATCATTTATTATCTTACAATGTATCTTAAAGTCACAGACAAAATGCCACTTTGATAATTGCTTTCAATTAGCTTTGAGCATAGCATACATTCATAAAATGTCTTCTCTAATTTAGACTTGAATTAGAGAAAATTGCAGACATAATCTACTTTAAGGTTGTCTCATTTAAGGTGATTCGTAGTTTTATATCAAAGAAATCAAAACGGGTGGCTTTAGAGCAGTCTTACAGAGTGTTTTAAATAGTCTTTTCAATATTTGAGACTATTCTATTAACAATTAACAAATTAGAATGCTAGCTCATCTTTTTTGACCTTTTTTGTGTATTAACTTTTGACTTTCATTCATAATGGTTATTATGAAATTAAACAGTGTCCTGTGTTAAAAGAGAAGTACAGCTTGATTAGATGTATAAATAAAGCACACAAAGACATAGCTTATAACTTAATAATAGGCAACAGCTTGGTCTGTCAGCAGGTATGTCCTTTCCAACTTTTAAATTCTTATTCATTTTGTAGATATGTAAAATATTCAACAGCAAGCAATAAATCCCACATTCAAAAAGTAAGATCACATATTGGCATGCATTTTATTGCATATTATTTTTAATATTGATTGTGTCTATAATTTAAAGTATTTATGGAAACAATGATTTCACATAGATTAGTTGAGTGCATATTTAACATCATTCATAAAAAATACAGGTATTTTCCTTTCATCTTTGATTAAATGAAGATGGTTTGGAAAATGTATAAATATATTTCAGGCATCTCAGATACTTGGAATTGAACTCAAGCTCTGTTTTTCTTCTTTCTTCCCCCAGATAAAAATCACTCACAAGAACCAAGCCCCCATGTTGATGGGACCTCCTCCAAAAACCGGTCTTTTCTCTTCTATCATCAAAAGAACAAGGAACCACAGCAAGGAATAAGCCTATGTAGTTTAGTTTTTAGAAAAACCAATTAGCTTTGTTGGGCTTTGGAATATTTATGCTGGAAATCTTTCAAGAATTTTAGAATATCTTCTACTTGCAAAATCATGGATTTTGGTTTAACAGTTTCTGTCACTGAGCTAAAGTAAAACTATGCTAGTAGAAAAAAATATTGTCACAGTTTTGTAGGCATTTTGCATGATGAAAGCAGATGTTTACATAAAGTGATACAGCATATTTTTTGTTGCATGCGTTACCATTTACTAATCTATGGGCTAATTCTGCCATGGAATATGGGAAGAGAATGCCATGGGTGATTTGATTTTTCTCTCTTTTCCATTTCAACTTTTTCTACTGCAATGATCATATGCTATAGGTTCAATACTATCTCTTGAATCCAACTTCTTCACATCAGTAGCAAATTAGACCTGTTACAGAGTAAAGCTTACAGGTCTCATTAACCTGTACTTTTAGTTTATCATTTCTTTCTACCCTGAGAATATTTTTATTCAGCTAATCTTATATAAAATCTTGTATCTTATTCTGGTAACTCCTATGTATGTGAGTAACTGTACCTGCTGAAAACATCTAACAATGTGTGCAGTATTCAAATGATCATGATTGCTCTTGTGTAAGTTTTTGTAAGATTGGAAGTCATGCTAAGAGTGAAGATAATAGTACTTGCAAAACTAACCATCAGTATTGTTTGTTGAAACACTAGAATTATTTAAATGAGCAATACATCTCTGTAACATGGCAATTTTTACATCATCCTGCATATTGACCGATAGCATAGTTCATATGCACTGAAATAACCAAAGTTGATGCCTAATAAATTGCGTTTCCCACCAAAGATTTAGTGAAGGATGCTTCAGAGAAATGGGTTAATGCATAATTAATCAAGTTCACTGGAGTAGACTCTCTTCTGTCAATTTACAGTTCTTTTGATTATGTTTGCAATGTCCAGATAAATGTTGGCGTAGGAAAAAACATTAAATTAATTGCAAATAAATACTCACTTTTCATTTCTTCATAAGTTGATAGACGTAGACACATTCTCTAAATAGAGACATGGACACATACTCTAAATATTGGAAAATTAAATTTCTATCTAGTTTTGTTGTCATCAGTATTTATAAGTTATGTCATCCATAATTTACTCATCTCCTAAATTAATCTCTTAAGGAAAGGATAAACTGTTATCTATTCACCTTTTCTAGTCCACTGTCTGGGATCAAAACATTTCTTGTCATAAATTTTGGGGAGGCAGTTGCTCAGGTTTTTACTTTCATAGCCCTCTAAGAGACTTCCTAACAGCTTAGAAATCATAATACAGGGATTTGTCTGAGGTTTGCACAGCACTGTCTAATGTTGAAGGGAAGTCCAAGAATGGCAACTTTTCCTTTTCAGTCTTGCATATAAACAGTCTTAATCAAAACTTTTTGTGTGATCTTAACATTGTTCTTTGTTCAGAGTGAGCTGCTTCTCAGCTCTGCATGTCTTAAGTTCTCAGAAATTTCATCAAGAAAACAAGGGAAAAATAAAACTTTGCTTGGAATGCATGATTTCTCATTTTTATCTAGACTTTAAAACGTTGATGATTTATTAAATCTATTTTTCTATTGATTCATTCATCCATTAAAAATAGTACTTCATCATTCTGTAGTGCACGGTACTGTGCATGTATTTAAATAAAATTACTGTCACTTGTTCCTCAGTATGAGAATTCAACATCCTAATTTATATAATAGACACTGAAATAAAAGTCAGTATATAGTTGGTAAGGATTATGTCTTTGAAAGATACAGTCTGTGTTCTGTAAACATTAGAAGGTACATACCAATTAATGTTATTGTCAGCATTAGGTAGAAAAATATGAGGGCAATTATTTACTAAAATTAAGATCTTGTAACTCCCTATTCTTGGGTCCAGTGGTGTTGACAATTACAGTTACAGTAGGAGTAAACTAGTATTTTTCCTGTGCATTGCAAACACACACACAGCATTTGATGCACTTCTTAACTGCAAACTTACATAAGTATAGAGCAAAAGATATTTGCAAAAAGAAGGAACTTGCTGACATAATATTACATAAAGTATACATTGGTTTTATGAAATTATGGTTACAGGTGATAAATATTTTCACATAACTTGACATAGGATTTTCTACCAATGCTCTGAACTTTTTGTGGCAAAAATGTGTTTAACGATAATATATAGTGCGCTATGATTATCTCATGAACATTGTAACTCTGAAAACAAATAAAATTATACATAAACTATTATTTAATAATGTATGCAATTTTAAATGTGCCAGTCGGTGACAGCAAATTGTTCACCACACACTTTTTCATATAAAGAGGGATAGATGGGTTCACATAATCACAATTACATACAATTCTGACTAGACACATAAAACGTAAATCACATCTGTTGGTCATTATGTACCAAATTCTCACTGTAGCAAAATATAATGGAGCAGCCATTTTACTGTATTGGCACTTGTCATAGCAGTGATAGTCTGTCTTTCTATTAATCTTATTCCAATGGTTTTCTAGCATGTCCTCTAATAATTTAGAACTATCCTCAGGTTGAAAGTATTGATGATGAAAAGAAAATCTTAAGAGTACATGAAACATAGAGTGAAAGGAAAATGCTTGATTTCATGAAAGAGAACTTCAAAGGAGGATCCCTTTTTCACTTCAGTATGCACAGAATTAACATAATGAAATTATATACTGGTGTGTGAAGTGAAACAAAATATATGTATATATCTTCATACAGCTGAAATAGATGCACCATTCTTATATTAACTGAAGAGTAGGAGCTGTAAACCTTTCACTATTTACAATGAAGCATTCTTTAAGGCCTCATTAATGGCATTTGCAATATAAGTGGAAATTACAAATATGTAGGAATTATATCTGACACTGGATTTGCAAATTTTTCATCTCCCTGCTAGAGCGTTGCAGGTGGGCAATGTGCTGAGGAAAGAACATGACATCTCAGGAAGAAACCTTAACTTCTGAAATTGGTTAGCATTGCTCTCACTTCGCATGAGTTCCTGTTAAAAGGAGGTGGAAGCAGAATTTCTTGCAGAGACAAATACAGAATTACTGTTTCCAGTACTTGCAAGATATTTGTATGCATATCATCATGATTTTTTAAAGTTAGGGTGTTAGATCTCATGATTTAGTCTTATTGGTGTATGCATATGTATGTTCATGCTAGATCAGGTAATATGCTTAGGCCTTTAATGAGCTAGGAAGCGCTTAGTATAAGCTTCTGAAGCAGAAGTAGATGTTCTGTAACATTCCTCACTCTTATTAACTCTGCAGTATTGCATGTAAATTGCAACAATGATTAGCTAATATCCAAAATTATTTGAGGCAAATAAAGTCACAGAGTTCACATGTTTCAAAATAGTAGTCTGAGAAGTAATATAGTCAAAGACTGTTCGGGTTTGATATAATTATTGTAAGAAAGGGAGAAAAACACTTGTTTTTTATCTCTAGGATAATATTTGTTTACTGAAACTATAGCTATTCAGTGATTATTAGTGATTTAAGGTACTAGCTCTATTCTGTAACTTATTGCCGTCAACCTCAACTGGCTTTTGAGGCTTGTAATTCTGAGGTGGATCATAGTGAGGCCAAGACCTTCTAGGGAGCAGTCACTTCAGACAAGTGTTGTCCCTCACCTCTCTGGAAGAGTGACTAAAGATAACGACTACAAAACTGGAAAAAAATCAGGAAGAATTATCTATAGACAAGAAAGCAGGGGAAGATCAAAGAACTCTCCTAAGGAGTGACAAAACTTAAAGTGGTGTGTGAAAGGCATGGGTTCCTCCAAGGCAGCCCATGAAAAGGTGGTGTGGTGCCTGGGAGGCCAAATGAAGGTACTTAGGGCTAATGAGCAGTGATGTGCAGAGGAAGTGAATTAATTAGCATGATCTAGAGAGCCCTTCTACTTTCTACTTAGGGCTGAAGGACTTTGGTAGTAGTTTTTTTCTTCATGGGGTATAAGTTGTCTGAGAGGAGTTAAGCCCAAGAACAGGATTAACTGAGTCCTTCATGTGAAGGCAGAAAGACTCACGAGTAAAGGAGAACTGAAGGATGGCCTGAGGAAGGTAAGAGACTTGCTAAGGCTTTGTTTATTTCTGAATAGTTTCATACCCTGAAAAAACGAAGATATTTAACCTTCTTGTTTAATAGCAGTTTGCCAAACTACTAAGCAGTTAGTATGAAAATAAATAAATAAATTTAGAAGGCTGAGGTAGGCCTGAGAAGCACTAGTCAGTGTTTTATGCAACAGTGGTGAAGAACGTGTCAGCCTCTTGTCAGATAAGTCTCTAGCTCCATCAAGTGTGAAAGCATTTTGTTTTCCCTTCTCTGTTCATAAGGAAGGAAACTTCTTGTGGTCCTGCTGTGGTGGTGAGTAAAAGCCTTGCTGTAGCCCTGACTGGAAAATAAATAAAACATAGGTAAGAAGTGGAAGCTGAATCTGTTAATGAGATATAAAGTAATAGGTTAAAATTTGTGGTATACGAGGCTCTGAGTGTGTCCTGTGCAGCAATGACTGATGGTATAAACTCTCTTTGGGTCTATCAAGATTTGCTGATGTCTGCCCAACCTGAGCTGCTGCCGTGGAGAGCCTCCTTGCTCTTATACCCCATTCATGCTCAGACTATGGATTTTCAGTTAATGTTGAAATAAGGAGGTTTGACCTTTCTTGTTTGGATTTGTGTGTCCGTGGCATGGATATGGATCAAGCTTTCCTGTTCTCAGGTTCTCTTAATTTCATAAATACAGCTGAAGAAGAGAAACTTTTCCTATGACCATTGGCTTCCATTATGTGAAGCTGCCTGACAGCTTGAAATTATAAATAGGCAATGGTATGTTCTAGGCATCTAGAATCTGGGCATGGTGGTATTTTAGAGGCTGTTCTTTTTCTTTTCTGATTCAAAGACACTACCTGAGAAGCACCTCAGGGCTCTCCTCAAATATGAGTCATACAAAGAGTAAACTATAATCATCAGTCTTTGTTATTTATAGAAAGATGGTAGCTGTGTTGATGGTAAAGCAGCAGTTTCATAGTAAGGTACCCATTTCTAATGAATGTGGAAAATTATTTGCTGGGTCTATCTGAGTGAGAAGCAAAGATTTTGAATTGTCAGGTCAATTTTTTGTCTAAAGTTGATAATGACTCAAAATACTTATTTGCTGATTGGCCTATTTGAAATAAACTTTTGTTTGTTTGCTTTTATCTAGGGTCAAACTCACATGCTGTGAAGGAACATAGCAATTTGCATTAATAAGTAGCCTTTTTGGACAGGGAAGTGAACCCTTCTTACTTTTTTTTGGTGAAACTTGTATTTATGGGCCACATTCTGCCTACCAATAAGAAATTGTAAGTTGTCAATTTTCAAGCCTGTCAGTCTATTTACATTAAATACTAAAAAAAAAAACCCTACATAATAAAAATTCTTTTTAAAACTCTTTATAGCTCCAGAAAGTTAGTGATGATTTCTGTATCCCTTAGTAAGGCAGTCAGACTTTGCAAAATGAGCATTGGCACCATAATTTCTGCCCAGCTGTGAGGTTGGCTGTTGCAAAGGTTGTGGGGTGGGGTTTGTTGTTTTGTTGGGTTTTTTTAGTAAATATGAGTGATTTCCAGACCTCTCTTTTTAACCTGGAATTATAAGGAGTAGAACATTGATTCAGACATATAATTTATATGTTTATGGTGTACACACAAGTAAGTAAGCAAACAAGGAAATGCAGAAAGATCTGTTCTATTTGAGCTGAACTTTCCTTCCGTATGTTTAAATTCAGTCCTATTACTGAAGGAAAAAACAACAACTTGTTAATTTAGGTAGCTTGGGAGGATTTGGGGGGAAAAATGGGTACGCTGGATTTTTCTCCTGAGTAGTATCACCTTGTTACAACAATAGATAAGTATAGATTAAGGAATTTTCATCTCACTTACATCAAATGCTGTTTTCTGTGGCTATATTCTGAATGGTTTTGTTTTCATTCTTGTTTTTTTGAAAACCAGCTTAATCTATCTCTTAATGGTTCAATATAATTGGTTTACAAAAATAAGTTTTGGAAGATTCAATCCAACTGTCTATTCTACAAAGTCAAGCCTTTCATCGAGACGCAAAATGAGGCCTTCATACTTTGTCACTGCTGCTAGTCAAAATTTCCTTAGCCTCTGTTCCGTTAACGTATACAAAATTGTGGGGAAGAACCTACCTTCCTTGATTGATTTTTTTATTTTTTTTTCATTTTTTTCCTCCTATTTTGGAGCAGAACCAGATTTACCTTTTTAAATGTCAAAATATTTTGTGCTTGAATGTCAAAAGGAAACAGAATGTTTTAATTTGTTTCATTCATTAATTCTGGTTCATTAATGTAGTGATTAACTAATATTGCAATATAACTGATGTTTCACTTTAAAAGAAAAAAGTGAATGAAATTATGCTCTTTTTTATTTCAATATGAACATAATTCTTATTTCCTTTAGTAGAATTTTAAGTTTCATTTTTATGGTCTTAGCACCAGAGGTGAGTGGACTCACATGAGGTTAATGGGGCTTTAAGAAAATATTATGTTCCTTCGCCGCAAGATAAGGCGCTCTTCTTCTGATGGGAATCCTGTCACTTTATCAGCTACAACGGCTTTCTCTGCCAAAGAGTTGAGATATTAGTCTGTGTGAAATGATTTATAGTTTTTCTTTGGCTTGCCTGCTGAATCCTGGACAAAAAAAATAAATCTTATGGCAGATGCCAATTGTTCCCTGTTGATCTGTGTGTAGAAATATGTACTACCACGAGAGCTAGTCAAAGCATTCAAATACAATGAGAACAGTTGTGCTGACAACTGTGAGCGGAACAGAATTCCTGGTGTCAGACTCACACACGCAGAAGTTGAAAAAAACTGTTAGGAGTTCAGTAAAGGGTTAAACTTCCTTTACTCATTTCTAGAGTGACATCTGTCTAAAAATGTAAGAGTACAAGTAGGTAATAAATACATCCATAACTTAGCACTGATATCATTCATTCATCTGTACAATATTTGTGCTATTTTCTTATCTCGGATATAACACAAATGGTAATTTTGAACTATTTCTACTCTGTGGTATCTCCACAAAACACAGTGCAATAGCGTAACATATAAAAGCAGATTTTAACAAATGCAATAAAATAATGTTTTAAGGAACCTGAGAACCTTCTGGTCCAATTCCACAGGACAGCAAAGGGATTTGCAGAAAAAAAATCGCATAATGTCATTTCCATCTCTTCTCAGTAAAAGTTTGCGAAAGAGGGGAGTTTTGGCCAAATTACAGCCTCATTTATTCTTTCATTCTAACTTGTTTATAAATTAATTGGGAGAGTTGCTGTGATATAATCCTCATCAGAATATGCAGCCACAACTGTGTAAGAGAGGACTGAGATTATTTTGCAAGTTCTGGTTCTCCTTTCATACAGAACCTCTACTGTAAATTTGCCTTGATTAGAAGCAACCTATTTGCAAGGTACAGAAACACAGAGGTAGTCACTGTTTGTTTAATTACTTGTTTCCTTTTATTTTTAAGCACAGCCCTGTAATGGCTACTGTGAATAATTTTGGCAAAAATAATAAACATTGAAGAATGACTTGCATAGGAGATGGCAGCATACAATATAGATAACTTGTGTGTCATGCTACTTCTACTGCACTGATGTAGATCCCCTTGAAAGCATTTAAAGTCCTAATGCAGAATGTGATACAAAGTCATATCTCTTGAGATTATGACTGAAATATATTCTTGTTTGAAACAATGTGAAAGTGAAGTAAAAATGTGGAAGTGAAACTGAAATCATTGGTCTGCCATTGCAGTTACAGAGCCAGGATTTTATCCCTACTATCTTGCTCAGAACATCTTTTCTGCCTCAAGTAAAATGTCTGCAAAGAAGTTCAAGGAAGAGACTGAGAAGTTTTGTGCATTCACACATCTATAAAAACCTACTGAACGCTTGCACCTGCAAAGTGTCCCTACGCTATTGGCCTGGAAACCAGGTCACCAGGTCTCTTCCTTTCAGCCGAACACTCATGTCTTCCTCTTTCTCACTCTTCTCCTGTGTACTTAGCAATCTTGTATTTCTGTCCAAAAGCCTTAACTTCAACCTGCCATACTGAAATATGTTTTCTCCTACACAGTTCTGTTGGTTGGTGGTTAGACATTAAGATTAGAAATGCAAATTTGAAATTTCTCAAATTAAGGAAGAAATCAAAGACTTGAACTTTCCAGCAAACACTAACTGCTATAACTAATGCTATAAGTGAGTCCTGCTCAGTTAAGGACCTGTCCTTAAACTCTACCCTCTGAATCTCAAAGGCATGAGAATGTTGAAGCTCCAACTAGGTGGAGTTCACACATAATCTTTTATTTTGCATTTGCCAATTCATGCGTAAATTTTATAGATTCTTTGTGTAAGTGTCCCTCTCCTCTCACTGTTCAGAGCCTTAAAAATCTACCCTTAGTGCTTTGAATCACCCTGCTGAGGTGATTTAAGACCAAACTTGAGTACAAATAAATACTTGCTTTGAACCTAGCTTTTAGGACTTGCATGTTCAACAGAATATTGTCTTGGTATCAAATTCTGAACTGTTGCCTTAAGAGGCCCCAACACAGTGCTGCAAACCCATGCCTGTGTACAGCATAACACAACCCACTCCTAATTATTTCTGCCTGGAGTATCTGCTACTGTTGGATTTCTTGTCTTTTATGCTTAAAACAGCAGTGACGCAGTAGTGAGTCAGGCCTTTGCCAGTGCTTAAATATCCAGTGCTAGGTACTATATAAAGACATTTTAAAAAGAAATATTTAAAAAAGCAGCCCTGTGTGCAAACCTTGATTAGCATGTCATACGTCAGAGGTATGCAAATTGTCTACAAACTGTACATATTCAGACTTGTGCATTTACATACAGCTTTTTGTCTGCAGTATGGAATAATGTCTGTGTACTCTGACTGCTGTTTTGTCATTTCTGGCAGCTATTGTGCACCTCCAAGCTTCTGCTTTCCTAACATATAAAGCTAATCTCACAGCTCATTCATTTTAGTGTTGTTAGATAGTTAATCAACAGTTAGTGTAAAGCAACATAGTAAAACATGCCACAAAATAAGTTTTGTTGTTTATTTTTTTCCAGAATTAGTCTGAGGAATAACAGTGGTTATCTGTCATGAGACCGAAAAAAAAATTAAAAAAAATCCTAAAAACTTCTAGTCATATTCCTTAGAAAAATGTTGCATGTCGATTTTTTTTGTTAACTCATTGCTTTAATCCAAGTGGGACTGAGAGTATTTATTTAAAGTAACCTTTTAACTGTCACATGGCCATACTGAATGTAGAGAAGGTACAAGGTTCTTGGCCTCATTTCTTTGCCTTCCATTATTGCTTGGTTTCATTCAGCAATTCCCATGCATGTAATTAGCCTGGACTGCTACTTAGTATTTCTCTGATTTCTGGCTCTTCACTGTTGTATCTTTACCTTCAGTCATAAAATAATGACTGATTGTCTGCATTCTCCTCAATCTTTGAAGTTTCTGTTTGTTTTTCCACCACTTTATTTTCCCTCTGCTAGTTTGCTTCCTTTGCTTTGTTCATACACTTCTAATTACTTGTTATTTTGATCTCAGCCACAGCCCTTGTAAATTTTCTTTCCCATTCAGAGTTCCCCTCTAAAGGATTCCTGGTCCATCAGTTCACAATCTTATCTTCTGTCAGGAACCATCCTCAGACTTTTTTTTTCCTCCCTCCCTTCCCCTCTGGTTACATTAGGCACAGGCTATTTGTCTTCACTTATGAGGCCTTTAGTGGCTTATGCCTACTTTAAGAAAAGGTATTTTTATATCTGTACCTAAAATCATTCTATGTTTAGAGCTCTCATTCTGTATAATCTGTTCGATACAGAGGCAAGTACCTATTTGTTTGATCTATAACTAATCAAGCTATGATGACATTCTGTAATGTGGAGTTTTAGTAAAGCAAAGATTGGGGGGTTTTAGCACTTAATGCTATTATATTTGATTAAAATTCCTCTGGACACATTTAAAAAACTACTCAGTTACCTTCTTTCAAATTCTTCCTTTAACTGTCTACAAAAAGACCATGTTTCAGCAATTACCACAGAAATCAGAACCTAGGGTTTTTTTGCATGTTCCTGCATATCTGCACTTAATTGTTTTTAAATTACAAGCTTTCTTTTAGGGATGGGGGAAAGGGAGCTCCATATTCTGTGGTGTTAAAGCATCTAGCACAATAGGAGTTCTGGTCCACAGCTACATCCTTTAAATGTTGCAGCAGCAGAATACAGCCACATAATTTTATATTGACAGACACATCTGTAGCTCACTGATGATGACATTGCATATCCCATCTGCACATGATCTACAGGGAACATTAATACAGTTAAAGGATTTACTTTGTCACAGTTTCAGCATCCTGTTCTGCAACTTCTTCATTTATCTCCTCTTCTGTTGGCCAAGACAACTGTGGCATACAGTGGGTTTTCCCTTAATCCTCCAATCCCCCACAAAAAAAAGCAGGAGGGAGGCAAAAACCCCCAAACTTAAATCCAGAAACCTTGGAGGCTTTTTGTAGAGATGCTGAATAGACCAAGATCAAATCCTTCCTTTCCCTCCTGTATATGACAGGGAAGCTTGCCTTGCAAAGTTTTTTGTCATTTTTTTTGCCAGTGACCCGATTCAGAATCAGAAAGAAATAGTCAAAAAATCTTACGGTCTGGATTTTGACTTGAGTTTTCAGGTAAATATACAAGGACCTTTACCCTAACTGTAATATGGGCATGCATAGAGCTTGACTACCTGATGTCACAAAGAAAGATTTGTTGCGTAGAGTCCCTCCCTGTAGCCTACATGGTGGCACAGTAGCGGTGATTTCTGGAACAGAGTATATACTCTTCTCTTTCTATATGCTTTATCTGCAGCTTTACCTTCCACTGTTTCCATTCCTCCGGTGAGAAGCTGCTTTGGTAAGGCTCATTCCATAACTTTAGTGGGGAAGTCTGCAAGAATAAAGAAATATATATATTAAAAATAAAGATAAATAACAAAATGCAGAGTTTGTCATAACTTCCAGTAAGCTAGCTCAGTTTTGTTGCTCCCACCTGTTATTTCCCATTGGTGTTCACCCAGGCAACATGTGTTCAGGGATAAAAGAGAGAAAGTAAGATTACTTGGAGCCAGGGGAAATTAATGTGTTATTTGCAACAGAGCTGAAGTGCAGTGCATTGTATAGAAAGTAGCTTTTAATTAAAACCTTTATTTCAGAAATAAAAGAAGTAGGTTGAAGTCCACATGAAAGAATGGAGGGGAAAAATAATTGCATTGTCTTGCATTTTTCTGTTTTAGAGACTGCTTACAAACGGAAGGCACTCTCTGCCCAGGCTGGGCTATGTCACAGGCTCTGCAGCCAAGTGAAGGGGACACTCGCCAGGCTGTAGCTTCCTGAATTGCCCCCCTACATAATAAGTATTAGTAATACCAAGTATTTAAGATTTGTTTAAGCCTTGCTCTTGGTAATTCGTGCCTTCTTGGACAAAGACTCTCAGGCTGTTTTGCATCACTGTATGTAGCTGCAGTCTTTGCTGCTTTATCTTTTCACACCTACCTAATTCTTCTTGTCCTAGACCCTCGTAACATAGGAACCAAAACTTCAGAGAAGAACTTCTTGTGCAGTATGTCATTACCATATGATTTTGGGTAGTGAAATGGACATGTTTCACCTTCCACACATTTGCTGGCCAGGCCATATGTACAGAGGAAGCTAAGTACTAAAAGGGGTAAATATTTTACTTTTCCCAAGATATTTTTTTTATTTGTTGCTATCTGTTCCCTGAATGAAAGTATAGAGAAAATGTCACTATAGCTGCCTTACACATTTTCTTTACAGAAATTACAACAATTGGACAGGAATCTCGTTCATGGTAATGCAAGTCCACAGCAATCAGCTAAATTGTTCTAGATTTCACATGAGATGGGAATCTGACCTGGAATGTTAGATAAGTAAAGTAAGAGCGAGTTAAAGAATTGTTCTGAAAAATATTTCAGACTGCATCTAGCCATCTGGATTGAGTCTACCACCATCAATGTGTTTCCCAAATGCAAGAAGACATTTCAGATTCTGCTAGCTGTACAGGCAATGGTGTCCTTACTGATGAGTGGTCCTTCCTTTCAGCAGTAGGATGAGTTCCAAAGTCTGGCTCCCATCCCCAAGGTAACGTATCTGTTTTAGAAGAGGTCTTTTGTTCAGCAGACCTGTTTTCCTTGAGAAGCAATGCTTTTTCAGCTCCATAGAGAATTATTTATCAGTTATGTCAGAAATGCTTTAGTAAAGTGGAACAGTGTTAAATACATGACTTGTGGTTTGTTTTTTTTTAAATAAGAAAAATATCTAGCTCTTACAGAAGGGTTTTCATCCCATATGTTGGGAAGAGAAAAGCCAAATGAAACTTCTGGTACTAGGGTCTTTAAAATAAGCAACATTTTTTTTAAAAAAATACATTGAAAACATAAAATTGCTTGCCTCTGACTCTAGAAAATTAACTTTGAGAGACCTCTCAAATCCTTATTGAGAAATTGCTTAGCTCTTTCTTAGGCAAAGTTCCTGTTGAGCAATGTTGTGATCTCACTACTACTACATTTATAGTATTCAGTTTATCGCAAAAAGGGACTTCTTGTTGATGTACACAGAATGGAAGCTTATTTAAGATTTACTTGAGGAAGGGATACAAGAACTTGGCTGAAGATTTTGGAATTTGACTTACTCTAGTTCTACTGAAAGGGAATTATCAAGACAACTCTTCTTAATGAACAGAACAAAAAATGTATAGTCTGCAAAACCCACAAGACAAGACGGATTTTGTCAACTAAACACCTACTTCACCCCAGGCAGCTAGGACTCGGGACCTAACCTGAGATGTGTGGCTTTGCTTGTTCTTTTGCTCCCTGTGAGCATTTGTTCATTTACTGCCATGCAGATAATGCATTGCATTTCACAGCACAGCAAGTTTAATCAGGACATGTCATCATTAATTTGTACTGATACGCACTGATGGACAAGGTTTTCCAGGAGCATGACTAGCTGTTTATCAAACCATCATCAATTCTGGAGAAGAAATGGTGCAATCCCCCTGTTGTTTTACAGCATCTGCTTTTTCATCTGCTCACAGGAGCACCCTTTTTTTTTCTTCCCTCCTTCTCTGTGTTTCCCTTTGTAGCTGTCACTTGTAGACAGCTTCATTTATTTCTGCTGATTTCCAATTCCTTTAGGAGAGATGGCTAAAAGACACACTTGATTTATTGAACCATGTTGTAGAACTGAAATGGTTAACGATGGCAGGACAAGACTAAATACCACAATCTGCATTTGATTTCTGATGCTTTCCTGTTATTTACAAGGTGTCTTTTTGAGTATCATAAATAATTTACAGTTCAAAGTAAATACTTCTAAGTGCTAGAAAGCCAAATTCACATTTATTTCATTTGCTGATGTTTCCACAATATAACGCAAAGCTTAACAAAACCCTCTTATTGCTGTATAGTTTAACAAAAGAGCTATTAGAGTGGCACAGAAACTCAAAAGGACTCTTATAACAGCAGTTTAAGGAGAGGAATTAGTTGTTCAGTCCTTCAGTCCCTACTATGGTAACATTCTAACTCCAAGCACAGAGTATTTTACCTGACTAAGGACACCAGTGTTAAAATTTTAACCTGCAAAACTTGTTATCTTGCAAGTGTGTCACTTTATTGCTTTGGGGAGTCGTACAGTGGGAATAACTCTGAAAGTTAATCCTAGAGAATAATGATTTCATTTTAGTTGGCCATACTGTGAATTGCTTATAATAGGTAGAAGTGGCATACACAGCTTCCGAAATGAAATAATACAGATACTTGAGGGGAAAAAAAATGCCACAGAAATCAAAATTTTCATCACTGATATCCAGTTAGGTACAATGACTTTAAACTCTTTCTGATTTTGTTACTATTGCATAGCCTAAGCCATGTTAAGGGATCTGCTAGAAGCAGTGACTAGTTAAATGCTTCCACTACTTTACAAAATGAAGGCTTGTATGTTTTAATGCCTGGTTCTTTTTGAACCAGAACATCCCGTATCTTATTGGCATAGAGGGAGGCAGAATTTTTTAAAAAGCCATTAATTCTTTCTTTTTTTTTGTTGGGGGGGGGAGGGGTTGGCAGGGGAGGAAACAAACCCATAAACTAAAAGAGAATGTAAATAGCTTAGTATTAAAAAAATGGAATCTGATATCTGTATAGTAATTATCCCCTCTCAAGATAAGTGATCTTATCACAAGATTTCCTAAAGCAGGTCAAACCCCACTCCTAATTTTTTGGTAAATATAAATGTCAATTCTGTCCCATATAGACAGACCAAACAAATCACTTTAAGGATCAATACATTTCAGCTGAAATGAGATCTATCTGTAAATTATATATAATATTTGAAACTATATGTAATTTTATACTGTAGTACCAAATGTTGCCAAAAATTATCAAATATGTGCAGAATTTTTGTAAAGAGAGGAAAGAATCTCTTTAAACTCGGTTTATTGTAACAAAACAGTGTTAGCATTACTTATACTGACTTATGAAAAACTTTATCAGACATATTTATTATCTGTCATTATTTATACACTATCTTTTCATTTTGAATTTTCAATGTTTACTTCACCCATGAAAGCTGATATAAAGGATTGCTACGTTCACTGTTAAAATTAGTCTCCAATGTTTAACATTGCCTAACAACCTCACAAGTTAGTGGGAAGGCAAGAGGGGAAAACAATCAATGCCCAGAAGGAATTTTAGGGAAATAGATACTAACTCATCAGATCAACATTTTGGCACTGGAGACAGGTTTTTAGCTGAGCTAAATAGAAGTAGCTGCCTCAGAGTCAGAGGAGTTGATTTATTGCCAGCTGAAAGACTAGTGCTAGACCGACAGTGTCCCAGCCCCTGTGAAAGGACATGTGCTATTCTCAGTGAATACAAATGGGGTGGGTCTTTTAAACGGGCATGAGTGGAGGTTTTGTATGTCTATGTGATTTGGCAAGTGGTCTGTTTTCTGAAGCCTGAAACGATTTGCAAATTTGGAGGAAGAATTCAATTAGAAGAGGAGGGGAGGGGAAAAGAAAAAGACAAGGTTTTTGGTAAATGAAACTGTAAGGATGGGATGCCTGTGCAACCCTTCTATCAAGTGGGATGGAGCTAACATATCTTCCATGGCAGGAGTCAGCCTCAAACTCTATCTGCTTGAAGGGACTTGTACCCTCATCCTCCAGCTTCTACTAGAGCTCTCTGTCATAAGGCCTGATACACTGGTTGGAGGGTATATTTGCCTTTCAAAGTTGCACTTGAAATACACTTTGAAGTAATCCTACAGTATGGGTTTCTTTGTGAAGGAATTAGTAAAGAGAGTGTCTGCTTCATGAGGAATAAATGTCTGAGAGAAAAGACTTGAATTTCTCTCTGAATTGGTGGGTTTCACAGAAGTTGTGACAGCTGAAGAAATGAGGAACTTCATTCTTCATAGCAAGCACCCAGCCTCACTTCCCAGGGCCCTTCATTACCTCCAGGAAGCAAGAGTGCATGGGGGTGTAGAAGAGGAGCAAAATGGCTGTGGCACACTGGACACTTAAGTTGTGAGTGCTCAGCTTTAGTTAAAATACCGTTATATATAGAATGAGACTTTGTCAATATCTATATAAAATATACTATTTAAAAGTCTGTTTTCTCAAGCGTATTTGATGCCATTGTCCCTCATAACAGCTTAGTTTAATAACAGAAGTCACAGCGTGTCAATTGGGGAAGTATTGGTTGCAAAACAGTTTGTTTCTTCAACTTTTTAAATGAGTAGTTGTTCGTCAGCATTTCACAAGAGACTTGCAGATTGTTAAATCTTTCAGCTGACAGCACTTAACAAAAGAATAATAGTTTATGAAATTATAAATATATAGCTGTATATATATATATATATACATATTTATGAACTGAAAACTGCTACAAATATAGGAGTTAATGTAACAACTGATTAAGAGGTGCAGTTTCAATGAATAGAACTGTGGGATTGGTCATTAAATCCATTTTTTTCCTTCCTTTAAAATAATCTCTACTGTGTTGATATTGTCTTCATAACTAAGGATGAAAAGCATTAAAAAAAAAAAAAGGAGAGGGAGGGGTGTAAAATGCAAGAGATCATTGAGCTGTGTATTCATGATCTGGAATGTAGTTAGAATGGCAGGCAGCTTTAATGATAATGTTAATTCTCCCCCTGCTCTCCCCCTCTCTGCTAACATTCAAATCCACTATTTCTTCTGGATTTGGTTTGGCAGTCGCATCCCACTCAATATGAAGGCGTGTGAGAGAGAAAATCAGTCTGCTAGCATACTATATTGGACCCGATTTCTTACTCATCTCATGGCACTAAGACTCCTT